>NC_029791.2:15560008-15569664 GCF_000816755.2 Arachis ipaensis | reverse complement strand
GAGTTAATTTAAAAAATTTTTCATATATGCTTTTAGAAACATCCATTTTTTTTTTTCTAATTGCAAACACTGAATACAAGAACATAATTTTTTTAATTTACTAAAACATACCATGAATAATTTGTATTTTTTAAAAACACAAGTACTTCTTCAAAATATTTTACTACATAAAGCCTAACTTGGCAAAAATATTTAAAAACGCAATTAGTAGCCTATAAAATTTAAATTCTTGTCCTGTTACTAGGCTTGTGGTGTTCATTCTCTTATTTCTATATACGATGACTAGAAGCCTAGAATATATATATAAAGCAAATCAATATATAAACTCTCTCTTTTTACCTCTGAACAAAATATAGAAGAAGCTCATATGGTTGTAATTGTAAACATACGGAACCAAAATGCCAAATACATGAACCTCAATGCTTCCTAACAAATCATGTATATTTAGTTTGGAAAATCATTTTAATTTTAATATAAAACTATTTTACAGTAATAATACACTCATAACCTATATGAAAATACCAATATTAAAGCAACCACATGGATGAGTGCTATACTTACTATTAACAATGGAGTGCTATCTAATAAAATTGTGAAAGAATAGGAAAATAAAAGAATTGTGAAAGAAAAAGATGAAGAAATTTTATTGATTATTGATTGAATGAATTGTAAACTATGAAGGTAAAACTAAGTATATATAGAGTATTGGCCTATGAAAGATAAAATTAGATAAAGATAAGATATAGATAAAGATAAAGATAACTATAAGATAAGATAAAGACTAAATTATAATTTAATTTGAGAGGAATTACACAAGTAATCAGAGAGATATGCTGGAGGTCGGTGAGGCCGGTCGGAATGACGAGGATGGGGTTGCTCAGGTGGTGAAGAAGGTGACGGTGGATGAGAAGGTGATGGTGGGCTGGTGTCTAGTGTTGAAAGGGATTCGGTGGTCATGGGTTCAACTTGGTTAGGAAACGATAGTGAGGAAGAAGGAGAGGTTGTTGGAGAAAATAAAGAACTAGGTGTAGTTGGGTCAATGGGTATAGGTGAGGGTTCAACTGGAAGACTAACCGAATCTTGTTTTTGAGAAGGTGTGTTTGGCAATGTTGGGCTAAGTGTCTGGAATTGGACATTTTTTGTGACTAAGGGCAAGATCTTTTCATAAAAAATTACGTTTCTAGAAATCTCAATTCTTTTATCTTCTAAAACATAAATAATATACCCTTTAAAACCAGATTGAAAAAGTGCAAATTGTTGCTCTGTAGAGTGCAAGAAGAAGATGAAAAAGTGAGTTCACATATGAGTGCTGAAGTAATTTTTGAAACAGAGATAATATTAAAGTTGAAATGAGGTAAATAAAGAACATCATGAAGAACCAAGGATGGTGAAAATTGAACGATGCGCTATTGGCTATTTGTAAACCTTATCATTGTCATTGGTTGTCTTAGTGGTAGTTAAATTGTTTTTAGAAGTTTAATTTAGAAGCAATATACTGATTGGATATGGCCATTAATTTTTGTGTTCGAAGGCTGAGATTTGTTTAGAATTGAAGTGATGAAAAAAAAGAAAAGCCATGAATAAATTATACATGAAGTAGCTTATGGATTTAAGCAACAAGAATTGGAAGATTCTGTGTTATCTTTTGTCTTTTGAAAACTATATCAATATTCAATAATGTATGTGAAGATGTCAAATAAAACAAGTCTATATCTGAATTTATTTTTCCTGAATAAGTTTATATCTTAATTTATTTTTCCTTTCTTTTATTGTTCATACTTCACAAGATTTTATCAGCTGTTGTCCCTGTAGAAAGGGTTTGAAAATTTTCTTCAATTTTTAATAAAAAAAAAGAATTAATTTTTATGTAGACGATTAGTTTATTTGGATTGGATTTAGTTATATATAATTAAATTATGTTAGATCTTCAATTCGTATGCGGATAATTATTTTTATCCTTAAGTGGATGATTATTTTTACTAAGGTGAGTAGCATGTGGCAAGCTCAGCAACCATGGTGAAATGGGATGATTATTGATGAAGGCGGAGTGGCCGCGAGTTGAAAAAGAAGAGAGTATTAGAGTGAAATGCTTTAGTAATTTAGGATTTCATATGGTTATTTTTTTTTTTTTTTGAATTAACTAACTAGATTTTTTAAAAATTTTGAAATTGAGGATTTGAAATTTGAAATTTAATGTGAAATAATTGAATGAGAGTTTTTGAATTTAAATAATCTGTAAAGTAATTTTTATTATTTATTTATATTAGATAATCAACTCATTATATACATTGTCAAAATTTCTCATTGGTTCCCTAATGGGAGAAAGGCCAACGTCTATCAACGATAAAGAAAGTTCCCATACATTATGATGGATTTTGTTTTGTAACAACAAATCACAACTCGTTTGAAATAGACGGGGTTCCTCTTGTTCCTGTTATGAGGAGTAACTTCTTCTTTTTATCTCTGACTTGGGGAGTACTGACATTCAAGTCAGGATACTAAACCTGTGAGAGTGGATGAGTTCTCGCATTAACTTTACTAGGAAGTGTACTTGTTGCTTTTTGGGGACCTCTTCAACATCTTGGACTATGTATTTTGCCGGATTCCTAACTAATTATACACCTCCATAGTTCTTCATAGTCACACTTCACCTTCTTATTGTGCATCTTGTTAAAAAAGTAAAAATTTATCGATTCATCAATTCTATAAATTTTTTCTCTCTAATTTATCAATTCATCAATTCTTTGTTCTCTATTCATCCAGCTAACTCTATTGAACTTTGATTTTACCAAGCTATCGATACATGCGCAATAGGACACAAGCAGAAGGTTCAATTACGACAAAAATTAAGTCTAATTAATAACTTTATGTAGTTTGCTGATTACATTATAATCTGTATTTTCATATTTCAATTAAATTTTATTGATTTATTGGTATCAATACACTACTAGAAATTTTGTTATTACAGACGAAAATTTTCGATGGATTTTATCCCACGGAAATACAGACGGAATTTCAGAGAGATTTTTTGTCGGAAAACCAAAAAAATGGATTAATATAAATTACAGACGGAAAAGAGAATCCGTCGATAATTCCGTAGAAAAAATTAATTTTTTTCCGTGAAAAATGGTTACAGACAGAAAATCTGTCTGTAATTAAATAGACAAAACGTTGCGTTTTATTAAATTATTACAGACGGATTTTTCGTCTGTAATTTAAAATTTTCCGTCGGAAATGTTGAAATAAGGGGTTTGCTTTAAGCGTGGCTCCTCATTTCACACGATACCTATCCGCGCCTCCACACCCCTCTCTTCCAAACGCTCCATCGGCGGCGCCTCTCCGCCTTGCACCGCCGTCGCACTGAACTTCCGTCACACCGAAGCTCCATCACACCCCCTCCCGACGCTTCTTCGTGTGTTGCTCGCGTCGCTTCGTATCGAACCCTAATATGCAGAAATTGCTCCGTTTCGATCTTGCCTCAGCTGTGCAGGTAGCCCTAATCTCTTCTACACCTTTATCACTCTTCCTATTCGCTGCTACACTGACGCCAGCCTCTCCTCCTGTTCGCCATTTTCCGTCGAGCTTTTCTGCATCTCGTCCGATTCACCACCTCTCCTCGAACTTTGCAGCGCGCTGCCGTCGTTCTCGTCTTGGTATGGTTTCTGTGGTCCAGTTCTTATTGTATTTGCTATCCTCTTACGCATGCATAGCTATTTTCTTTTATTTTTCTTTTGCTTTCTTTCTTTCTTTCTCCTTCGTTTTCCTTCTCGCACTTCTGGATCTGCTACCACTCATAGAATTTTCTGTTCCAGAATATCGAGAATCTATCCTCAGATTCGGTTAATTTTTGAACTTATCACTTTCAGTTTTTTGGATTTTTATTTTCATGTTTGAAATACTGATTGTGTAGATTTTGTTGTTCAATTAGTTCATTCTTTTTTCAGTTACTGAGATGATTATATGGCTTTAAGTCTAAAACATGAGCAATACAATAATGTCTGTGAGTAAAGTATAAAATATTTTCTATTGTAATGTTTTAGCTTGGAGTGTTCTATTTTACACTATGAATTCTACATGCATCATAGATCAGCTTATTCTTGAATCCTATGCAAAGCAAGAGCTAATAGAATAGCAGTAATGTCTGTGAATATTTTACTTAGGAATTAAAACGTATAGATGGCATATGCAACTATGTTTTACTTAAGATGAAACTATATTTATTAACTTGATGACTTTTTTTCTTTAGGAATTATTTGAGATCCCACGTGGCCAAGGTCGTGGTGGTGAAGACATTATTAGATTAGAAATTAGTATTCCTTTTCTAATTCAAATACAGCATGAAGGTGTATAATTTTATTATGCAAGTGGATGTAAATTTTCAGGTGGCCACCAATTCATTCTCTGTTCATGTGATGAAAAAATTATTAGCTGTTAGTAACTCAGGAAGTTTATCTATGTCATTGCTTCAGAAGATTCATGGAAACCTCATAAAGGTTCAACATCTAATTTCTTTGCTTTGGGATACTGTAATATTCCTGTTTGCTATGGTGCACGTGTTTAATCGTGAAGTTTTATTAAGATGTCAGGCTTCAAAAGAAAAAGCTACTAGCCAGAGCTTTTGGTTATATATATATATATGAAATCAGTTTTCACCTCATTGGCTATTTTATGTGTTTTCTAATTTACATGTATAAGCTCATTAACTTTAAAAATATTGTGCATTTGTGCTTGCTTGTTTCTGTACTTTATCTAGTAAAAACGGCTTGCAATTTTTTCATCATTTTACTCAAAACTTGCTTACAAGAGGCCCATGACAAGTCAAGATCTGTGACCAAGGCTCCTGCCATGAAGGGTTAGTATAATTCTGGTCTATTTTCTTAGTTTCTTCCTATATCAATAACCTACATATCAATATATACCTGCAAATCTATAAAATATATTGTTTCAAGGGATCCACACAACAGAAGATAGAAGAGGAATTGAGGGTTAAGATAATAATACCTACTTCAAAAGAAGATGATTTTGTTAGTAAGTTCCTCTGTTCCTGGCTGTACCTAAGTTATTGCCTAACTTGTATGGATCAAATTGAAATGTTTATTTTCTATTATGCTTTCATTTTAACTTTGAAATGGTTATGTTATAGCTGATTTAATATAATTCATTCACAATATAATATATTCAGTTCATGAGTGTTTCTTAACTCTATATATGTAGCACTTGATTGATTGAGAGACCAGCACATAATAATTATATGTGCAGGAATCTTTCATTAGCTCAGTTGGTGGATTTTCATTTAAGTAGAGCCTCTTCCCTCTTACCAGCTTGACTCCTTACTACTGTGCCATAAGAAAATCCAATATCTAAATGATTTGTTGTAATGGTCTTTTGCAACCATTGAGGGCACTTCTGTTGATAGTGTGAATTCAGCTGTAGAAAAGATATAGGCTATAATTGGTAGCTATTTACATAACCTGACTGATATATATGGATTTATCTGAATCATATCTATGGGTGTATCTCACTGTTATCAATGAGTGTATCTGAATCATATCTGTGGGTGTATCTTACTGTTATTAATGGGTGTATCTGACTCATATATATGGGTGTATATTACTGATGTCTTTGGGTGTATTTTTCGTTTCAGATAAAATGGCAGCAAGAAACCAAACGAAAGACCTTAAGTGTGCCACACATCTCCTGAGCGATAAGTTCAGAAACATGACTGAGGAGAAGAAGGCAATTGTCAGGGATCTCGGATTTGGTGGGTTGATGCACGTCCCACCTCTAAGGGTGGATCACCAACTCTTAAGGGAACTGGCAAACAACTTCAAACTTGGGGAGAACAGACTGAAGACAGGATATATGGTTCTTTCCAAATAACACCAAAGACAATAGGTGATGCGCTTGGCATCAATGCAACAGGTAACTATAGGTGTATATTAAGTTCATGATTGGGTGTATTTAAGGTTGATGCTTGGGTGTTTTTGAACCGATTTTGATACTTTGTTGTTTTCTTTTTTGTAGGAAATCTGTTTCCTGAGAAAGTTGAGTATAAGCAACTTTCTGATGATGACAAAATAATTTATAGAAGATTTCAGGGTAAGACCTTCAAAAGTCTTACCGATGAAATGATGGAAATAGGCGTTGGCAGCGAAGAGGAACGCCTGATGTTCAAGAGGATATTCATCCTCTACATACAGATGGCGTTCCTTTTGCCAACGACGATAAACAAAATATCGCCTGTGCACCTCGCCCCAATTTTTAAGATGGACGGCATATCGGAGAGAAACTGGGGGGGGCATGTTTTGACCTTCTTGATCAAGGGCATCACAGACTACCAGGAGAAGAAGAAGAAGGCAATTGATGGCTGCCTCTTTGCCCTCATGATAATATACTTTCATCTTTCTGAAAACAAAGGCAAGAAGAGGGCTGAAAGACCACCAAAGCCTTGGATTGCCAACTAGACTAAGGAGCAGTTGGTGGAAAGAATGACTGCAGAAAGAGAAGAAATTTTGGTAAGTAAACATAATATGTTGCTTGTATTTTATTTACCTGAATGCTGCTAGCTAAAATATCTCATGTTTCAGGGGATTGTGAAGATGGCGGAGACAAGAGCAAGAGAAAAAATAAAAAAAACAAGAAAAAAAGAAAAAAAACAAGAAATCAAAAAAACAAAAAAAAGGAAGGCGAGTCCAACATCATCTTCGGAGACAGAAACAGCTACTGACAGTGACACTTCTACCTCTGAGTCTGAGACTCAACAAGACTCAGAGGATTCAGCAAGAAAACACCCCATCAAAAAGGGGAAAAAGTAAGTACCATACTTGGGTGTAATTTCTTTTTCGAGTTGGGTGTATTTTGTTGATCACGTTGGGTGTATTTTTAGTATGTTCTAAATAATCACTGTTTGCCTTCCATAATGGACTCCAGAAAAAGAAAGCAGAGGCAAGAGGAGTCAGATTCTGATTCAGAATCTGAATCTGAACAAAGTGATGAGTAATGTCCTAAAATTATTACTCCTTTCTTTTGGCTTCATTATAAAGATTTCGTGTATTAACTGAAGTGTCTATTATTAACTTAGATATTTCTAGATTGTATCTGCCATCTGCCTCATCCTCAACAACAAAAATGAAAAGAGGTTTAAAGAACAAATATACTGTCTCCCCCCCGATATTGTGGTAAGTGTTACTTCTCCGAACTTTGGGTGTATTTTCTGTATTGATTTGGGTGTATTTTTTACGTTCCATTGGGTGTAAGTTTAGTATTTCATTTCTTGTTTCGCAATTCTTGCAGTGCATGGAACTTTCGGATCACCCAAACGGGGAATTCGTATCACCGAAAACGAAAAAGGAATTCAGGGTGGAAGCCTACCCGAGTTTCATTCCCTTCATAGATAGAAAAAAATTGACTTCGCACCCATATGTAAGTTTTCGTTTGCTAAATTTGTTAGTATGCTTATTTACTTATTTGCAAAATAAAATAACACAATGTTCACGTGTGGCAATCCTTCAGATTTTTGCCCCTGTCTGCTACTCGGGGCATTGGTGGTTATGGCTGATAAATGCAAGAAAGCGGAAATGTCAAATACTTGACCCGCTACACAAAAAAGCTCCCACCGATGAGAGAAAGGCCATTAATAAATTCACTGTAAGTTGCCTCTGTCTTCTTTACTTTAATAGATAGGTCTATTTCTTTACTTCTGATGGGTGTATATTGTCCATTCCGTTGGGTGTATCTTGTCCATTCATTCGGGTGTATTACTGATTTGTTTTCGTATTTAAGGGATACGTATTTTCAAGATTGATAACATATGCCGGCGGGGAACCTCTTCAGAAAGGGGAAAGGGAGAATGAAATTAAATCACCATATGTTAAAATATCTGGCTAAAAAACAAGGTATAAATTTGTGACTCTGAACATTAAACTTTGTGTAAATGAGATTTGTAATTTATTTTCTTCGTTTTCAGCTATGACTGCGCTGTGTACGTTATGAAGTGGATGGAGTTAATTGAGCCGGAAAACATCAAAAAGGGGAAGTATCAATGGGATAATTGGCCACATGTAACTGTCTTTAGAACCATATAACTCTGTATTACTTTACTGAATTAATATTGCTGTTTAAACAGAATATACTTTTTAATTGTAGGAGGAGGTGGACCACTATAGAGTGGAGTACGCATCCCGGATACTATTCAGTGAGATGAATACACAGAGAGATCGGGCAATTAGAGAGAGTAGTGCTATAAGGCTGTCGAAGCCATCCTCTATATTATTAAGTCCGTTTTGTCAGATTAATTCTGCTGATATAGAAACTGGGTAATCCAACTGCTTGGTAGTTTGTAAATTGAACAAATGATGTAAATATTTGCCATTTATCAACTTCTATTCCATGTATATTTTTTTCCATAGTTAAACTATCTGTGCTGGTAAACTGTCTGTGATGTAATCAAAAGCTGTATTACAGGTGGTAAAATATGAAGAAAAAAATCAAGGCATATATAAACTGTTACACCCAACGCAAGTCTAATAATACACCCAAGATTGCATAAAATATACACCCAAACTGTCTGTGCTGTATTCAAAATGTATGAATTACATGTACTAAAATATGAAGAAAAATATCAAATCAAATATAAACCCATAACCTGAGAATTTTTACAGCTTTTGATCTATATGTATCTATATATGTGTCTATATGTAAATTGTGAATTAACGAAAATACACCCAAAATAACGGTGCTTTTACACCCATATTCTGTAAAACTATACACCCAACAAGTTATCCCCTGCTGCTGGTACCCTGAACTGATAACTCATAACGTGTCCTTGATATTGGCTGCAATTTGAATGAGCCGCTGATGCAGCATCAAACAGGTTTATCTGAATATAACACTCACACATTAGCTAACCTATTAACGAGAAAAATAAACTCAATCGCCACAAATTTAAAGAACAGTACTTTTACCTCGCTTAAAACTTTCGTCTTCTTCTTCTTTGTGGCATTTGCGATCTGTTTCTCCAGCTTTGAACCTAGCCTGTTTTTTGGACGTCCTCTTGTTCGAATCCTTGGCGGGCTTTGAAGCTCGTTAACGGATTCCAAGTTGGCGTCTCAGTATGTATCTCGGTGACACTTGGCTTACTTGTTCGAAGCTTAACACGCTTAGTGCGTGACGGCACAGTATCCCTCTCGAATCGAATAATAAGCATTGGAATTTTACCTCGGCTACCACTGAGTCGTAAGTAACCACGAACTTGTTGAATATTGAGCTGGAAACTTGTTCTCCGATGTCGTATACTGAATAGCCTAGAGTGGAATTCTTTAATCTGGTGATGCAATTCGCCTTTCCTCTGAATTGCGCTTGGACTTCCCTAAACTTTGCGTGAGTGTACGCATCTTGAAACTGAGCTTCAATGCAGGATTTGGTTGCACACGGTATGAGCGTATGAAAATCTGCAGCATCTGATTCTCTCTGCTTGCTCCCTGCTTCCGAGGCAATTATCGTATTGTTTGACGAACTGAATAAGCGAGCTGTTCCGGGTGATATACTTGTTAAAAAATGAATGCATGCTCTCGCTCCTTTGTGTGCTTCTCATCCCTGCCCAGAAGTGCTGATCCAGATAGATAGGAACCCATATGTGACGGTCTTCGTACAGATCT
>NC_029791.2:15553466-15559861 GCF_000816755.2 Arachis ipaensis | reverse complement strand
TTCTTCATCAAAGAGCATCCGAGAAGTGTTGATTGACCGTGGTGATTCACCCCGACAAAAGAACCACAGACCAAATTATACCTGAAACAAATTACCATGGTCCAGAATGCAAAATCATTAGTTACACCTTAACAAATGCTTCGCATACACCCAATGAAACAGCCAATATACACCTCTGATGCGGATTCGTAAAAATAAATTAATTTAGCATCATAAACAGGGGCAATTTGTTACCTATTTGTGTTGTAGGTGGTGTCGAATGAAATGACGTCTCTGAAATACTCAAAGGCGGCTCTGCTTCTTGCATCGGCCCAAAAAGCCAGCTTAATCGATTGATCCTCTTCGAGTTGGAGCTCAAAAAAGAAATTTGGATTCTTCTCTTTCATTCTTAACAAATATTTCCCGAATTCCTTTGCATCTTCTTGTTCGGAAACATTCCGCACTTCCCTGGTAATGTAATTCCTCACGTCATTTTCGATAAAATTTAGCTTCGGTGACCCCCAGCAGCCGCAACAAATGATTGGTAGGTTTTGCTAGGTCTGATACCGGCCTCCTTGTTATTCTCTATCGTACGACGAATGGACATGCTTAGTTCCCTGTGTTGTTTGAGCATCTCTGCTTTACTTGGACAGCAGGGGTGTGAATGATCCAGCACAACCTTTGAAATGATCCAAGCACCGACATCCTTCAATGTGTGTATATAAATTCTTGCAGGACAGTTTAAACCGGCTGTCGAATTCGTCTTCTCAGTCGGAGATATTTTAGATTTCCATTTTCCCTCTCTGCTACATGTAATCAGTTGGTTCTTAATCTCGTTTCCCTTCCTATTCGTGCACCGAACTCTTGTAGAGAAACCTGCAGCCTTGGCGTAGTTCCTGTAAAATTTTCCAGCATCTTCAAGGGTGGTAAAGGTCATTCCGACCTTTGGAACAAGCTCGTCATCAACAACTGAGAGAGGCTGCAAAATACACCGTGTCAGAACTGTAAATACACCCATAGATATGATTCAAATACACCCAATCATGTCTAATACGATACACCCGAACCGCAACAACTCAACTACAGAATGACTTTTAAAGCCATAAACTGTAAATACACAGCCTGCAGATATACACCATCTCAAAAACTAAAAACACAGCTAATCATGTCTGATACACCTGAACAACAATAAGTCAATTAAAATAACAAAAAACCAGTAAAGTGTAGATACACCCACACTTCTAGCTAAAATACACCCAAACAAGAATTGATCTACACCCGAGCGTCTGCTACAAATTCCAGGTAATTAATCACAACTAATACATTGAATCGACAGATTCACGTAAACGTGTTACTTTCACAGTAATGTTCAGTAATTTTTCAACTACACAATGCTATACAAATTACTGAAAGAAATTTCATACTAATCCTATGTAAATCAAACCTCAGGGACTTCGTTAGATTCTGACTCATAATCCACTTCGCCTGCATTCAGCTGACAATCTGAGGTTGAATGATCCATTATCTTCAAAACGAGATCAAACTTTGATTTCAAAAAATAACAAATCAAAAATAGAAAACGAAGCTCGAGTTGCAGAGAGAGAAAAAGGTAACCTAAACGAAGAAGATGCTAGTGAGAAAAGGAGAGGAAAAGAACGATGGAGAAGAAGGAGGGAAGACGCGCGAGAAGAAGAACAACGAAATCTCAAAATAACGAAAACGAAAAGGGAAAGAAATATTTTAAATCTGGTAGTTAGATATACGCGCGATGTTATATAGCGCGTGTAATCAACGTACCTGAAGCAGCGCATATTTTGATTTTATTGTTTAATGAACTTGTAAAGCATACAAGCCATTAGGGCTTGTATGCAGAGCTTTTCCGTTTTTTTATTTCTAGAATAGAAACTGTTATATATACCTTTTAAACATTAAAACCTAGGGGATCGGAGTTGCTAAATATTGGCTTCCTCTTCAACTTCTCACTTGCAGAATTATAGAAGGGTCAATCAGTTGCCGGTAAAGGAATGGATTCACAGCTTTAATTTTTGTCAAACACTAAACAAAGATTAGGTGTAGTAGATTTTTAGGTTTTGATTAGATTAGGTTTAGTTAGATTTGTTTTTTTCTAATTTTAGTAATTAGTTTGATTTAAAATTTGTTGTTGAAACTTTTTTTTTTATGATTTTTCAATTTTTGGTGTTTTCTTTCACTGCACTATCTTTTTTCTTTTGCTGCTGCTTCTTGCTGCAGTGTGATAGTGATCCTTCTACTTGGAGCTACATCAATGATCATGTTCATTTTCAATTTTATATAGGATAGTAAGTTTGACTTGTTTCAGTAATAGCATATTCTGGTTGTTTAATAATGTAGAACATATGCATCTAGATTCTTTAAACTTTCTTACTTTTCATTGTTATAGGTGGTATGCTTCACTTGGGATGTATGATGTGGCTGTCAAGCATATGATGAAAATCTTGGCCTGCAGTCACCAGTCCAAGACAACACAGGAATTATTCCTTAGTGACTTTCTTCAAACAGTGAAGGTGATAGTGACTCTATTTCCTTTTCAGATCTCATGCTTAGAACCTGATTGTTAAAATAGTGAACTGCCAATAGTTTGATTTAATGTAATTCCTGATTGTTAAAATACTGAATCATATGACAATAAAATTTACTTTTTGAGCATATATATTACTTATTTGAAAATTCATAAATTGGTTTCATAAACTGTCACATCATCATGGCTTCACTTAACAAGAACTATGTTGACATGGATGAGTATTTTGTCACCATTGAGCTCCAGGTTTCTCTGTTTCTTTTTTTCCTCCTTTATTTATTTATTTATCACTTTACTTGATCATAAAAAACTAATTGGGGGTCATGTGAGATCTCTTCAACCGTGAACAAGATTGTTTGAATCATGGCTTAAATAGATTTTTGGCCTTATAGATTTTTTCTTTTGGTGGTTTTGGTAAAAAAAAAAAAGTATTCAGAAGTGAAATTAGTCCCTTCTGTCATCCAAAATTAAAGAAATTTGGATATGGTTACTTATCTTTGAATCATAGGAACCATAAGTTTAGTTTACCATAAAATTGCTAAATTTTACATGGATCATAACCTTATTTAAACCCTTAAATTTTTTTAATTTATAAACTTATTGAGGGAAAGTGATATTGAAAGAGCTTGATTATTTGGTTGGTTTATTAGGCTGAGATTTTCGTTGGTTGGACAATAGATCTATCTGTAATAAGTGTTGGAGAAAGGAGGATTTTTCCTTTTTTTTTATTTTTATTTATTTTTTTATGTCAAAGCATCGACTAGAATAAAAAAGTAGCTTACATATGATAGATAGATTTTGGTTTTTATGATGTTTGCCCTCAAAATTTGGTGTTTCTGTTGGTAACTTTTTAGATCTCATGTGTTTTCTGGTCAGAAAATGGAGTGAATTGCTATAACTGAAATAGCCACTGAATTCTGAATCTTATGTGAAGTAGTAACATTGAACTATTGAAAGCTGTGCTGTCTGTAAAATTCAAATATACGACTGGGTAATGTTGCAGCAGGTGATGCAGAATCCTAACTTCATGACCATGGCTGAGCGCCTAGGTAATGCATTGATGCAGATATTTATAAACTTTCTGTACTCTGTTATATAAAATATCTATTGGTTGATAACATATCTATACTATCTATCTCAGGATCCATCTATGTCTTCCATGCTTGAAAGTCTTACTAGTCCTTCAAATAAAGATCAGCTTGAGGAGAGAATGGATGGAAAATTTACAGAGGGAAAATCCGTCGGAAAGTTCGTCGCCCTTAGGGAAATGGGTGAAAAATTTACAGAGGAAAAATCCGTCGGTAATTGGTAAAAATCCGTCGGTAATTTTCCGACGGAAAAAAATCCGTCGGTAAATAATTTTCGACAAGGCTTTTACAGAGGACAAAATCGGTCGGTAATTTCGTCGGTAACCAAAAATCCGTCTGTAATAAAGACTAAATCTGTCTGTATTAATCCATTTTCTAGTAGTGATAATAATTAAGTTTAATAAAATAACTTTTAAAATTTTAAAATATTATAATAAACATAAATATAAAAATTACATTTTAAAATAAATTAATGTACGATATCTATATTAGATACATTAGATTTTCTAACTTTGACATATAAACACAAGTTAATTATTTGAAAAATTTTACATCTATACTTTTAGAAACATTCGTTTTTTCTAATTGCAAACAACATCCAATGAGTAGTACGTGTTTTTTAAAAACACAAATACTTCTTCAAAACATTTTACTAAATAAAGCCTAACTTGGCAAACATATTTAAAAACGCAATTAGGCTATAAAATTTAAATTCTTGTCGTGTCACTAGACTTGTCGTGTTCATTCTCTTGTTTCTATATAAGATGACTAGAAGCCTAGAATATATATACTGTGTAGAAAGCAAATCATATATAAACTTTCTCTTTTTCCCTCTGAACAAAATATAGAAGAAGCTCATATGGTTGTAATTGTAAAGATACGGAACCAAAATGCCAAATACATGAACCTCAATGCTTCCTAACAAATCATGTAGATTTAGTTTGGAAAATCATTTTAATAAAAAACTATTTTACAGTAATAATACACTCATAATAAGTTTAAAATTCTAATGACATATAGGCCAAAGAACATGGAGTGCTATCTGACTCGTGTAACTTATTTCATGTATTTATATGTATGTGGCAATAGTTTCACCATCAAATTAATATGCAATTTGAAGGAAATAAATTATTTGCCCTTAAATTTTGTTCTCACATGTCGATTCTTTAAATTAAATTTTAGTTATTATCAAATATATATTATACACTTTTTTGGCTATTTGTGAACCCTATCATTATCGTTGGTTGTCTTTGTTGCCAGTGGTAGTTAAATTGTTTTTAGAAGTTTAATTTAGAAGTAATATACTGATTGGATATGGCCATTAATTTTTGTGTTCGAAGGCTGAGATTTGTTTAGAAGTAATGAAAAAGAAAGAAAAGCGATGAATAAATTATACATGAAGTAGCTTATGGATTTAAGCAACAAGAATTGAAGATTCTGTGTTATCTTTTGTCGTTGAGTAAACTACCCTTTGTATCCACAAAAGTTGAAAACACTGACATATCTACCCATAGAAAAAGGAAATTACCATTTGTACCCATGAAATATGGGTTCCGTACAATAAAAGTATCCAAACACTAAAAAATTACTTAAAATTCCTAAATTACCCTTATCTTCACCACCACACCACCTCCTTCACTCAGTCACCTTTCTAACCCTAACCCTCTTCACCCAGCCACCACCCCTCTTTTCCTTTCTAATCTCAAATCCCACCACCCCTTTGCATATCCACAGCATCTCCTGCGCCGTCGAAGCTGGGGACGCGCCACCTTCATCCGCGGGCTTGCCAGCGCCAGCTTTCGCTTCCACTCCACTTTGAAGGAAATGTCCGGGATTGATCCGCGCATTGGAACCACGCGCCATGTAGGGATTATAGCCGCAGCTATAGAAGGAAAATGTTCCGATGGCCACAGTGGCTTGAACTTCTCGCTGATCCCTCACATGGCGCCGTTTAGAATCAGACCGTTCCACGGCTTCTCGGATGAGACATTTTCCAGTGTGTCGCAGTGGCAGAGAGTGATTAATAGCGTGATTGCACCGCCGAGGGATTCGGAGTAGAAGAAGGAAGGAAGAGAAGGATCGAAGTGAGAGCGGAATTCGTCGAAGAAGGCGATGCAGTCGTCGACGACGGAGTTGATGTCAGGGATGTGGGCGATGTGGCCGTCGGAGAAGCCGTGGCCCTGATGGTCAATGGCGCATGTGGCGAATCCGGCCTTGGCGAAGTAAGTGGCAGTGAGCTGGAGGAACCAGTTGGAGTTAGAAAGGTGATTGGGTGAAGGAGGTGGTGTGGTGGTGAAGATAAGGGTAATTTAGGGATTTTAGGTAATTTTTTAGTGTTTGAATAATTTTATTGTGTGAAACCCATATTTCATGGGTACAAATGGTAATTTCATTTTTCTACGGGTAGATATGTCAGCGTTTTCAACTTTCATGAATACAAATGGTAGTTTACTCTTTGTCTTTTGAAAACTATATCAATATTCAATAATGTGAAGATGTCAAATGATGAAACAAGTCTATATCTGAATTTATTTTTCCTGAATAAGTTTATATCTTAATTTATTTTTCCTTTCTTTTATTGTTCATACTTCACAAGATTTTGTCAGCTTTTTTCCCTGTAGAAAGGGTTTGAAAATTTTCTTCAATTTTTAATAAAAAAAGAAATTAATTTTAGATTTCTGTTATTATGAGTCAAATAATAAGAATCAACCAATAAAAAATTCAAGCATAATATGTTTTCAAAAAACTAAATATAAAAAAAAAGAGTGATG
>NC_029791.2:15552321-15552744 GCF_000816755.2 Arachis ipaensis | reverse complement strand
ACTGCTCGACACGTCTCAGTAGAACATACTAATATTATTTAATATAATTAATGTGAGTTGTTTGAATAATATATGCAGAGAAGATAATCTTATTTGAAAATTTGATAATAAAAGTGTTCTTTTATTAATTTTTTGTGCAAGTGTTACTATTGGAGACTTTTTTGAAAGAGATTATGAGCTATAGTTTCACAAGTTCGATTTAGAAATGGTTAGTACCTCCGAGAATAAAGTTTTTTGGTTGGTTTGTTCTAGTCGGTAGGGTGAATACTAAAAAAAGGTTGAGTAGATTATGTGTTATTCACTATAGTAATAATATTTGTGTCCTGTGTAAAAAAGAGATGGAATTTGTTCATTATTTGTTTTTGTTATGTAAGTTTTCGTGGCAAGTGCGGTGCGCCTGGTTGAGGTGTTTTTAGAGAGATT
>NC_029791.2:15551260-15552240 GCF_000816755.2 Arachis ipaensis | reverse complement strand
GTGGTTGACTGAATTTTTTGCAACAATTTAAAATATTTGATTGAAACGCAATGACAGAATTTTCAACAATAAAAAGATAGGTGTTGAGGTCATACAAAATAAGACGTTTTTGAGCTATAAAGAATGGACTGGTACTGATCCCATTGGTTATTGATGGCAATGCCAAAAATGACAGGAGTTGATAACCTTCGTGTTTGAATTTGTTTTTGTGTATGTCTTGTATTTGCTCCACTTTAATGTGTTGAGCTTTCTTTATTTCAAAAAAAAAATTATTAATAAAAAATAAAAATTAATAATTAATTTAAAAAATATAAAATAAATAACTTTTAAATATTTAAAATTTATTATAAAAATAAATTAAATAAAAATTAAATACTAAATAATAAATACCATAATTTCAGCATATATAAATGAAATTCCAATCGTAAAACCGGGTGAAGGATAATGCTAGTCCTTGTGGGATTAGTGAATAGAAATTCCACATACGCAAGCTATATATAGCTATCACTTTAATTAGCACTGTGCTTTTATAGTAAGCCACACAAACATCCCATTTCCTCGAAATTTCATAAAATGTTTGGATGTATAGCTTTCAATTTCGTAGGGATGGAAAAGTTATATTAGCTTAGTCAAAATTTAGATTACATACAATTTAACTATGTCTCAATTTATTAATTATTTGATCAATTAAATATACTTAATAATTAACCCCTATATGTTTAATAAGCTTTTTATGTCTCTAGAATGTTTTCATGTTTGTCTTCTTCCTAACTACCACCATTATCTTGTTGTGTTAGTGTTTTTCTCATTTTTAGCATTCAAATTCTTTAGTTAACCAACTGATGAATTAAGCATTCTTGAAAGAAGAAAACATACGACTTTTGACGATATAAATCACCTTCATAAAGATATGTAACAATTCCACAAGGGGATAAAAGTATTGTTGAAGTTTCATCTTTATAAAAATAATTATTAGATAA
>NC_029791.2:15549449-15550438 GCF_000816755.2 Arachis ipaensis | reverse complement strand
AGTGGTTGACTGAATTTTTTGCAACAATTTAAAATATTTGATTGAAACGCAATGACAGAATTTTCAACAATAAAAAGATAGGTGTTGAGGTCATACAAAATAAGACGTTTTTGAGCTATAAAGAATGGACTGGTACTGATCCCATTGGTTATTGATGGCAATGCCAAAAATGACAGGAGTTGATAACCTTCGTGTTTGAATTTGTTTTTGTGTATGTCTTGTATTTGCTCCACTTTAATGTGTTGAGCTTTCTTTATTTCAAAAAAAAAATTATTAATAAAAAATAAAAATTAATAATTAATTTAAAAAATATAAAATAAATAACTTTTAAATATTTAAAATTTATTATAAAAATAAATTAAATAAAAATTAAATATTAAATAATAAATACCATAATTTCAGCATATATAAATGAAATTCCAATCGTAAAACCGGGTGAAGGATAATGCTAGTCCTTGTGGGATTAGTGAATAGAAATTCCACATACGCAAGCTATATATAGCTATCACTTTAATTAGCACTGTGCTTTTATAGTAAGCCACACAAACATCCCATTTCCTCGAAATTTCATAAAATGTTTGGATGTATAGCTTTCAATTTCGTAGGGATGGAAAAGTTATATTAGCTTAGTCAAAATTTAGATTACATACAATTTAACTATGTCTCAATTTATTAATTATTTGATCAATTAAATATACTTAATAATTAACCCCTATATGTTTAATAAGCTTTTTATGTCTCTAGAATGTTTTCATGTTTGTCTTCTTCCTAACTACCACCATTATCTTGTTGTGTTAGTGTTTTTCTCATTTTTAGCATTCAAATTCTTTAGTTAACCAACTGATGAATTAAGCATTCTTGAAAGAAGAAAACATACGACTTTTGACGATATAAATCACCTTCATAAAGATATGTAACAATTCCACAAGGGGATAAAAGTATTGTTGAAGTTTCATCTTTATAAAAATAATTATTAGATAATAATGATA
>NC_029791.2:15548898-15549335 GCF_000816755.2 Arachis ipaensis | reverse complement strand
TTCACAAATAAAGCGTGAAATATCCTTTCTTTATACGGAGAGATATACTATATTTATTATTAGAGCAATGTTATATTATACGATGTAAATATGTAACTTTGCGCCTCCATTGCATATACAGGCATTTAGAAAAAGTAAAAGCTCTTGTGCACAGCTAATAGTATACAAAATTTGACAATTTTGTTAGCTTTCAAATTTGATGATAAATTAAATTCAACAAAATTAAACAAAGAAGTTATATATATTAGTTAATTATTCAAATTAAAGTTCTGCTAATGCAAACTATCTTTGATTTTCAAAAATATTTTGTAAGAAGAATACAAAAGCGTTTGAATTTTATTGCACTGGAAATACTCTATCGATTATTGAAAGGACAGTTGATGGTATATTGCTGAAATGAGAGGGAAAAAGTTAATCATATTATATCTATATAAAAA
>NC_029791.2:15538171-15548376 GCF_000816755.2 Arachis ipaensis | reverse complement strand
TAACATTATTAACATTATTTGAAAAAAAAAAGATCTACGTTGATTACATTGTTGTGGATAATGATTGTAACAATGCCAACTCTGCAGAGTTAAATTTGTTTGTATCCATAGGGCAATTCTATCACGCATGCATGCATTATATAATTGATAGAATTTTTTATTATTATTTTCTTTCCTTATATGATTTGTTTAATTAGACGATAACTTCTATAGATTTAAGTTTAATTATGAATCTTGTTTATACCCTGACCCAACGCTAGGGCCCAGGATCCAAGTAAGAAGGCCCAATCCAAAGGGTTGAACCTCACCCTGCACCAAATCAACCGCTACAAAGTCGGTTTGCACCACGACTTGCTCTAAGGAAGTCGGGAACGAGGGTTAGCTGGCAGATAAGCACTCATTTGAATGAGTAACTGCCCCTAGAATCTCTCTAACCACTTCCACGAGCCATATCTTAACTTTCCTAAGATAAAGGGACGGTTAACACCCTAGAAAGGTGGCACTACTCCAACGGTGGTTATTGGTTCACCACTATAAATACACTGCCACTCCTCAGGTATCTCTAAGTCCCAATACTCTCTAGACCTGCTAACCCCTTTGCTGACTTAGGCATCGGAGTGTCTTTGCAGGTACCACCCCCCATTCACTCATACTCACAAGTCGGACGGAGGCCCCCAAGGCGCAGACCCTGACAAAGGCTTCCTCCCTCAGACGATTGGGCCAACCAGCGCCATCCAGCCCATTAATCTCCGGTTACCTACCGTAACATTGGCGCCGTTGCCGGGGACCCGAGAGATCAACCAGTGATGGCGGACGGATCCCCTGAGGAGGGTCATGTGGAAACAGATTCTGAACAAGAGAATCTGGACACCAGAAATAGTGACGCGGACCTAACCCTCCATCAGGAAACCAACGATCAACACAAAGAAGGAACCTCCGGAGTCAAAACCCCGAAGGTGAATTCCTCAGAAGGCCGTGAGTTAGAGAAGGCGGACAGTCCCATTCAACTGAGCTTATGGGGTTAGTCCATATTCACCAAAATCGTTTGGAACAACTAGAACAGGAACTGGAGCGACAAAAGGAGATAGAAAAGCGCCTAAGAGAGGAGATGGATAGACGAAAAGAGTTAGAGGAAAAACTCTTAAAGCTAGAATCCTGGGAATAAAGCAGGAGGTCGGAGAATCCTTACGAGCCTATATGGAAAGGTTCAACAAAGCATGTTTAGAGATTCAAGACCTGCCCACCGAGGCAGTCATAATGGGGCTAGTCAATGGGCTCAGAGAAAGTCCCTTCTCACAGTTCATATCCAAAAGACATCCCATCTCTCTAAGTGATGTACAGGAAAGAGCTGAAAAGTACATCAACATGGAGGAAAATGCTAAGTTAAGAGATCTGAGTTGGCGACCTGGGCACCCTCCCTCAACAAAAGAAAGAGAGAGGGAAACCAAAAAGAAAGAAGAACTTGGTTTCGATAGACCAAGAAAATATCACTCTTATACTCCTCTAAAGGTCTCTATAGTGGACGTATACAGAGAGATTTGTAATACTGAAAGGCTACCACCCCCCAGACCCATTAAAAATAAAAAAGGGGGGAGCCGCAGCGACTACTGTGAGTACCATAAAATATATGGTCACTCCACAAACGACTGCTACGACCTTAAAAATGTGATAGAAAAGCTGGCTAGGGAAGGTCGGCTCGACAGATATCTCATAGAAAGGTCGGACAGTCAGGGGAAGAGAAAGCGAGATGATATGGATAGAAGAGACCCACCACCGCAGACTCCGGAAAGACATATCCATATGATCTCAGGGGGGTTCGCGGGAGGGGGACTCACCAAATCCTCTCGCAAAAGACATCTCAAGAGAGTCTACCAGGTCGGAGGAGAGTCATCCGACCTCCCTACCATTTCATTCACAAATGAAGATGGGCAAGGAATAATCCCTGGACACGATGATCCAGTGGTAATAACTATGATCCTAGCAAATGGTCATCTCCACAGAACCCTAGTAGACCAAGGAAGCTCAGCGGACATTCTTTTTAAGCCCGCTTTCGGCAAACTAGGGTTGGATGAGAAAGAATTAAGAGCCTACCCCGACACCTTATATGGACTAGGCGACACGCCAATAAAGCCACTAGGGTTTTTGCCCCTCCACACCACCTTTGGAAAAGGGAAAAAATCAAAAACTCTAAGCATAGACTTCATAGTCATCGATGTAGGGTCAGCATATAATGCTTTAATTGGCAGGACTACCCTTAATCGACTCAGAGCGGTGGTATCCACCCCTCATCTTTGTATGAAATTCCCGACTTCAGCGGGGATAGCAACGGTAAGGGGAGATCAGAAATTGGCAAGGAAATGCTACAATGAAAGCCTAAACCTGAGAGGAAAAAGCCGAGAAGTTCACACAGTAGAGCTCGGAGGCGCAAGGGCTAGAGAGGAGCTGCGTCCACAACCGGGAGGAAAAACCGAGGAGATACAGGTCGGCGAAGAGGAGGGAAAAAATACTCACATAGGGGCCAACCTAGGGGAAACCCTAAAACAAGGGTTGACTAAGCTCCTAAGAGATAACTCCGATCTCTTTGCCTGGAAGGCCTCCGACATGCCTGGGATAGACCCCGAGCTCATGTCCCATAAGCTCTCGGTTTACCCGGGGTCCCGACCTGTACAACAGAGAAGACGCAAGCTCAGCCCAGAGCGAGCCCTAATAGTAGAGGAGCAAGTACAAGCGCTCCTAGAAGCGGGCTTCATTAGAGAAGTCAAGTACCCAACATGGCTAGCCAATGTAGTGCTAGTCAAAAAACAAAATGGCAAATGGAGAATGTGTGTCGACTACACCGACTTAAATAAGGCATGTCCCAAGGACCCTTATCCACTGCCAAGTATTGACACCCTAGTGGACTCCAGCTCGGGGTATCAATACTTGTCGTTCATGGACGCCTACTCGGGGTATAACCAAATCCCGATGTTTGAGCCAGACCAGGAGAAAACATCATTCATCACACCCAGAGCTAATTTTTGCTACGTGGTCATGCCATTCGGATTGAAAAATGTGCCTTAGTGGTAGAGGCAGGAAAATTTCTAGGGTTTATGCTGACACAAAGAGGGATCGAAGCAAATTCCGACAAGTGTAGAGCTATCCTGGAGATGAAAAGCCCGACTTGTTTAAGAGAGGTCCAGCAGCTGAATGGCCGACTTGCAGCCCTTTCCAGATTTTTGGCAGGATCGGCGCTAAAATCCCTCCCACTGTTCTCCTTATTGAGAAAGGGATGTCAGTTTGAATGGACTCCTGAATGCGAGGAGGCGTTCCAGGAGTTCAAAAGATTCTTAAACCAACCTCCTATCTTGACCCGACCTATAGCTGGGGAAGACCTCGTCCTATACTTATCTGTAGCAGACAAGGCCGTCTCGTCGGCCCTGATAAGAGAAGATGAGGTCGGACAGCACCCAGTATATTT
This sequence comes from Arachis ipaensis, assembly GCF_000816755.2. NCBI lineage: Eukaryota > Viridiplantae > Streptophyta > Magnoliopsida > Fabales > Fabaceae > Arachis > Arachis ipaensis. The sequence goes on along the minus strand of NC_029791.2, from coordinate 15,544,919 downwards.
CATCAGTAAAGTCCTACAAGGCCTTGAGCTAAGGTACTACAAACTAGAGAAGTTTGCCTACTCCTTAGTAGTAGCCTCACGAAGACTACGGCCTTACTTTCAAGCTCACACAATAAGAATCCGCACGAACCAACCCATGAAGCAAATCCTCCAAAAGACGGATGTTGCAGGGAGAATGGTTCAATGGGCAATAGAGCTCTCCGAATTTGACTTGAAATATGAAACTTGGACGGCGATCAAAGCCCAGTGCCTCACCGACTTCATTGCGGAATATGCGGGAGACCAAGAGGAAAAACCAACTACATGAGAACTTTATGTAGATGGATCCTCAAACAAAACAGGAAGCGGTGCAGGCATAATATTGGTAGACGAAAGAGGGACCCAAATAGAGGTTTTCCTCAAATTCGAATTCTCAGCTTCAAATAATCAGGCAGAGTATGAAGCCTTGATTGCTGGATTGAAGCTAGCGGAAGAAGTCGGTGCTACAAAAGTGATGATATACAGCGATTCTCAGGTAGTAACCTTCCAGATAAGTGGAGAGTATCAGGCAAAGGACCCAAATATGAAAAGGTACTTGGAAAAAACTCTGGAATATCTTGGGCGCTTTGCAGAAACCGAGGTCAAACACATAACTCGGGATCTAAATAGCAGAGCAGACGCCCTATCCAAGTTAGCAAGTACCAAACCAGGAGGGAATAACAGAAGCCTGATCCAGGAAACTCTCCAGAAACCCTCTGTAGTAAAAGAAAAAGACAAACAAGAGGTCCTTGAGGTAGTCGGATTAAACCTCGGATGGATGAACCCCTTGGTCGAATACATGAAATTCGACATCCTCCCCAAGGAGGAAAAGGAGGCTAAGAAGATCCGAAGGGAAGCACAACATTACACTTTGGTGAGAAATATCCTCTACAGAAGGGGGATATCAACACCATTATTAAAATGTGTACCGACCTCAAGAACCATCGAAGTGTTAGAAGAAATCCACAGTGGGATCTGCGGAAATCACCTCGGAGCGAGATCACTAGCCAGGAAAGTAATCCGAGCAGGATTCTACTGGCCGACCTTGCAGAAAGATGCCACGGAATTTGTGAAAAAATGCCAACCATGCCAGATGCATGCAAATTTCCATGTGGCCCCACCAGAGGAGCTCATCAGTATCACTTCTCCATGGCCTTTTGCAAAGTGGGGAATGGATTTGTTAGGTCCTTTTCCCCAGGCGCCAGGACAAGTCAGATACCTGATCGTGGGAATAGATTACTTCACAAAGTGGATAGAAGTAGAGCCATTGGCCACCATCACCGCACAAAGAAGTCGGAGGTTCCTCTACAAAAATATCATCACAAGGTATGGGATACCTCATTCCATTACTACAGATAATGGAACCCAGTTCACCGACTCTACCTTTAGAAGCCTAGTAGCCAGTATGAAAATCAAACACCAGTTCACCTCGGTGGAGCACCCGCAAGCCAATGGACAAGCCGAGGCGGCCAACAAAGTCATACTGGCAGGGCTAAAGAAGAGATTACAAGATGCAAAAGGAGCTTGGGCCGAATAGCTCCCCCAAGTGCTATGGGCCTACAGAACGACACCCTAATCCGCCACTGGAGAAACTCCCTTCCGACTAGTTTATGGGGTAGAAGCCATGATCCCAATAGAAGTCAGCGAGCAAAGCCCAAGAGTGATTCTCCATGACGAGATCGGGAATATACAGGGGCACAAAGAGGAGCTCGACTTGCTCCCCGAAGTCCGAGAAGAAGCCCAGATAAGAGAAGCAGCATTGAAACAAAGGATGGCTACAAGATACAACAAAAAAGTCATCCGAAGAACATTCACCCTAAGCGACTTGGTCCTGATCAGAAATGACATTGGAGTCAACAAATCAGGAGAAGGAAAGCTCGCTGCAAATTGGAAAGGACCATACAAAATCAATGAGATCTTAGGAAAAGGCTATTATAAAGTGACCGACCTGGACGGCACCGAGTTACCAAGGTCGTGGCATGCTTGTAATATGAAAAGGTACTATAGCTAAAAGCGAACTCTACTTCCTGATGTACTCTTTTCCCAACTTCATGATTTTTTTCCCCAGAACCAAAGGGTTTTTTCTGAAGAAGGGTTTTTAACGAGGCATCATAGTAGGGGCTAAGGGAAAAAGATTGTCAAAAACCCTTAGTAGCAGTAAGGTACGTCCCCAATTAATGAAAGATCTTTTTCATATATGTCTCTTACAAAATTCCTTTTTTTTATTGTTTTCTATTCCTTTCTACGAAACGCGCCGACTTAAGCTCGACAAAACGTAAAAATCCCATGACCGACCTAGATGGTCGTCAGGATGAAACGACGAGGTACAAGTCGGCGTAAAGAGGTTATACAAGTTGATCATAATAAACTCGAAAACATCCCGACTTATAAGTCGGAATGAGAAACCGAGTAAAACAGAAATGAATCACGAAAATAGCCTAAGTCATAAAAACTCAATAAAACGAAATTGAGTACTAGGAATAACCGAAAAGAGATAGGAAAAAACCTAAGAAAAAGATTAAAAGGCTACCCTAAAGATCCTTAAATAGGTTCAGAAAGGCAGACAAAGCCAAAGAAAAGATTTTTCCAGAAAGGATCAAAGGGGAATTCGAAATCAGAGAAGCATGCACGCATAAGGTAACTTAGACCCTTAGTCAAAAAAGGGTATTTTCCGAAACTCAAAACCCTTATCCAAAAAGGGTACTTATAAATATTTTGTTTACGGCCTTAAAAGGCCAAAAGAAATTGTTCAATCACCACCAACACAAACAAAGAAAGAGTTTAAAAAAAGGGGGGACCCACAGGCCGGGCCCCCATATAGCCAACAAAATTACTTTTTAGGAAGGAGAGTAGACGGATCACCATCACCAGAGCCAGGAGGAACGCCACCAGGGCCAGGAAGAGAGGCATCCATAGGAGATGAAGAGGAAGTCGGAGGAACTGTGGAGGAACTCGGGGCATCCTTAGGGCGAGGAGGAGACTCTATAATCCTTTGCCCCCGAGTCTTCAAATCTGACTCGGAAATAATCTCGGGGACAGGGGGATCCACAATGGCACCATCGATGACAACCTTATCGGGATCTAAAGGAGAGAGGTCCAAGTCAGGAGCAATGACTCCGACCTGCTCCTTAAAGATCCTCTAAGCCTCCTCAGCGCCATCAGCAATAGAGTCCTCCAACTCGGCGTATGCCTTCCGAGAATTCAGCAGATCATTTTTCACAGACACAAGATCATTAAACAAACTTTGATAGCTATCCTGTGCTGTCTTCCTCAAACCGACCTCCATGTTGCATTGGGCTTGCAACTTCCTCTCCCTCTCTCGGAGGTTATCTCTCTCCTCCCTCAGCTTGGCGACTTCCTCCTTCAACTTCCCCTCATGCTCCTGATATATGAGAAGCCTTCCTTCCAGCTCTTCGACCCTCGAGGTCATCCCTAAAGAGCTGAGAGGAGCCTTCTCGAAAATATCTAAGAGTTTGCCACAAACCCCCGCCGCCTTAAGGCTCTCCTCAACCAGAGTGGTAAGGTGGCGCCGAACAGAAACATCATCCATGCTTATACGAACATTGGGATAGATGTTCTTTCGGACGAATGCAAGAGCATCCGCCTTCACCTCACCAGAAGAGCCAGACTCTAAGGTCTTGCGCTTCTTATTCTCTGGCTCAGGAGAAGGTCGAGCAGAGGGGGGGCGGCTGAGAGAAAGTTGAAGAAGAAATTACAATGGGCTGAGAGGGAGTCCCAACGTTCCGAGGAGGAGGAGGAGGAGAGATAACCGCCCTGGCGCCACCAGTCCTGGCACGAGATCTTACTTTAGCCTCCTGGACCCTTTGGTAAGACTCCTGAGCGTTTGCCTTTGCCATCTCTGAAAGGACAATAACAGATAGATCAGACAAGTCGGAAAAGTCAGTCAGACAAGTCGGAAATCTAACAAACAAATAAAAGCTACCTAGCTGTGCCTGGACAAAGGTCGGAGACCCCTGGAGAAACTTTTTTGTCCAAGTATGGGGCCCTCCCCCACACTTCTCGGAGGAACCCCACAATGGCTGCTTCTACCTCATCCAAGTCATCCAGACCATATTTCTCGCAGGGGGAGGCCTCCAGCCAGTATAAAGGAAATCGGGGAGAAGAATTATCATCCAGAAAAAAGGGATGGTGACCCTCTACGGCTTGAACTTTGAAAAAATAATTTTTAAAGTCATGGAAGGATTCGTCAAAAAGGGTAAAAACTCTCCGACCCTGTATGGCTCGAAAAGACACCCATTGTTGCTTATTGTTTAGCCCACTGAAGGGTTTGGTCATATGGAAAAGATAGAAAAAAATCTTTAAAGAAGTCGGGAACTCCAAAGCTTGGCTAATAAATTGATAAATTTTCAAAAAACCCCAAGAGTTGGGGTGAAGCTGGGTAGGGGCAACTCGGCAGTGATGCAAAACAGATATCTCAAAGTTTGAAAAAGGGAGAAAAACACCCAAACGGGTGATCATGCACTCATACATAAAGAAAAAATGAGGGGCCGCCTCATTGACCCTCCCAAAGCAAACCCGGTCTTCAGGACCCGGGACTACCAATTCATACTTCGGCTCGTCATCCTCAGAAGTACAAATTCTGTGGTGAGTGCGAAGGTTGGTGATAAACTCAGTATCGACCGAGGGTTCCTCCCCTAGGACCGTGACATCAACCCATTGAGAAAGGATATCTACGGAAGCCATTTCTTTTTCTTAAAAAGGTAGCAAAAAACCTACAAGGGAAAAAGAAAAGGAAAATCAAAGACACGGTCTCTAAAGGAGGAAGTACGGAACTGAAGTCTACAAACCAACCTATCTACAAAATGAAGGCATGCAAATAGAAAAGCATGTTACAAAAAGAACTAACCTTTATCCGAAAATGAGGGTTGAAGGAAACGAAAAGCCTTCGAAGATACAAGAACACAGCACGAACGAATGAAGGGGAAAATTTGAAAAATCGCAGAAACGAAACAATGAAAGAGAGGGAAAGTATTTATAAGTACGTTAGGGGCACGATGGTAAAAGCGGAGCAGTCATTAATGAGAGTGCACCGTTACCAAGGCCATCAATCCCTACGCACATCCCTAACGGATGTGACATTTGATTAGACGTAACTGTCAAGATAAGCACTCATTTGAATGAGTAACTGCCCCTAGAATCTCTCTAACCACTTCCACGAGCCATATCTTAACTTCCCTAAGATAAAGGGACGGTTAACACCCTAGAAAGGTGGCACTACTCCTACGGTGGTTATTGGTTCACCGCTATAAATACACTGACACTCCTCAGGTATCTCTAAGTCCCAATACTCTCTAGACCTGCTAACTCCTTTGCTGACTTAGGCATCGGAGTGTCTTTGCAGGTACCACCCCCCATTCACTCATACTCACAAGTCGGACGGAGACCCCCAAGGCGCAGACCCTGACAAAGGCTTCCTCCCTCAGACGATTGGACCAACCAGCGCCATCCAGCCCATTAATCTCCGGTTACCTACCGTAACAAATCTTATATTAAAATAATTTATTTTATGCTTTAGGATTTAGGATTTTAGACCTTATGATATATCAACTATCAAGTGTGTATAAAATTGACAAAAAAAAATCACATTTTTCTTTTAATTTTTATTTTATTTTGCTTTATTTGGGAACCAATTGCAACTAATTAACGCTACATGCAGATGTGATTGGCTTATCCTTGTAATTCTTATTATTGTCGGTCGGCAAACATTTCCTGATTTATTCATCATCAAATTGAATTTGTAAAGAAGTCTTCTTTCTTTTAATTATTTTATTATTTTTGGGTAATGTCTTTAACTATTTATATACTGTTTGTTGTTTTGTTGTTTGCTCATTTGCTGTATGCTGTCGTCCAATATTCTTTTCCTTTTATGGTAAAAATGCATTTGAGCTTTGCTTCTCCACCATCCACAATATTTCTCTTTTTTTTTCCTCCTAATTTTCGTCTTGTATATATGTCCTTAAAAAGGATTATTTATCTTCAGTACTTTTTATGGTGATTATTAAATGTTTGAATATATATATTTTAGTAAAATATTTTCTGTATTAAATATGCTATATTAATAATTGTCAATATAAGTAAAAAAAATTACTAACTGTAAACAAATTATATTTAACAACTAGTTTTACGGTTAACACAATTATTGTCATCAAAATAATCTCCCCCTTATTGTAATTAATTAATAATCTTTGATTTAATTATTTAATTATATCTCTTTTTATTAGATTAACCTTTTAAAAAAATAATTTTATAACAGATCCAAAATTGTGCAACACATTACATTACCACCGTTATATTGGTCTATGATTATGAATAACAAAAAGCATGGAAAAACAACACACCGCGTACCATATAAATTAAACCTAAAAGCACTTTATTATTATTCCTGAGTTAGTTACACTGGAATTGAGCAGCCATGCATTATTGCAGAATATTACTCCAAATTACAATCATGAATCATCATAATAAGCAGCCTCCTTTATCTACTTATCTTCAAATAGTAGCCACTATTTCATTATTTTCATTCTTCCACTGGCTAAGCTAAGATAGAAACTAGAACAATTTTCTACGCATACATATCTCATTGCTATATATTGTTAAAAGCACCATATATATATATAAAACAAAAATATTTAGTAACTAAAATAAATTAACAAAAAATAGTTAAAATTTACTTTATTTAGTATTTATTAATTATTCATTAATTATTATA
>NC_029791.2:15536284-15538158 GCF_000816755.2 Arachis ipaensis | reverse complement strand
AATTAAACTAAATTATATTATCTCATATATAAAATATATAATTCTATTTATAATACTATATTTAGAATTTTAATTAGCTAAAACTAACTAATCCTACAATAATTTCCATGATATACTATATAGAAAATATATCATCAATATCGTTCCCTAAACCGAAACTTGAGTCCTCTATGCTAAAGATAATAGAATATGAAAAAGATAATATTTTTGTGGTGTATAAATCCTACTAATAATTCAAAAGGTAATTGAATATTATTTTTTAATTTCATTTTAATTGGCACCCTCAATTTAGAAGAACTTTATCTGAACTACTTTTAAATATATATATTTTTTGTTACCTGTGCTAAAGAACTTTGCTAAAAGAAAGCTTTTGTTGAGAAATAATATTAAACAAACACATATCAAATTTGTTAAGTATACGCAAACAGTGAAAAAAGAAAAACTGGTAACCTAAAATTATTATTTTTTTCAACAAAAAAAAAAAAGAATTTTTTCTGTGTGTAGGTAGCAGGTTAGCATTATTAATAGGACGCCTCATACATATATAGCCCGGTCATGAGTTGTAATCCATGGCACTAACGATGAATCAATAATCTGCTTGCTACTACCTCTTGTTTTGGTTCAAAGTGCATCTTCTCCTCTTTCAATTCAAGAAAAGAAAACAAATGGTGGGTTTAGTTTCCCAAGAAAATAACCTTGTTGCTTTGGTTTCACGAACAGGCAGGGCCTTGCAACGCTACAGGAAAGGTCGCCGCCAAGTTGTCGGGTACCATAATTTAGTCAAATTAGTCAAATCATTTAATGATTCTAAACTATTAACTTCACATAAAATTGACTACTCGTGAATTTCCACCCTCTCAATGTTAATTAATATTGAATAACGGTGCAGATGCATACCATACAGATACAAAGCTGGTTCAGTGGATTTGGAGGCAGCATCATCATCAGAAGAAGATGAGATAGAAGTTCTTGTTATTACGTCTAAGAAAGGCAAAGGCATGTTATTCCCAAAGGTAAGAAAAGAATAATTAATTGATTGATTTATGTGATTGAAGTAAGCAATGAAATAATAAAAAGAACAGGGAGGTTGGGAATTAGACGAATCGAAGAAGGAGGCAGCGTTGAGAGAGAGCATAGAGGAAGCAGGAGTGAGAGGCATTGTGGAGGGTAAATTGGGAAGGTGGAGTTTCAAGAGCAAAAGCCAAGATACTTGCCATGAAGGTTACATGTTCCCTCTTCTTGTTCAACACCAATTCGACTTCTGGCCTGAGCACAATCATCGTCAAAGAACTTGGGTACCTACCTCCTATCAACTCTATTATTATTACCCTCTTGCAATTGTTTTTCTTCCAGAATGATAACTAATAAGAATCATTAAATAACAATTTAATTTGATGGATTTTAACTATCATATTTTTATAAAGATGTGAATATTCTATTTGTTTGTCCTATTAACTTATACTGTTGGATTTTTTTAAAGGGTGTTAAATTTCATGAATCCCTAACTGTTAAATCATGACATAATATCTCAATAAAGCTTAATTTATAAGAAATTTAGACAGTAATAGAGATGAATCCCAATAGTTGTATTTATTTTTATTTTTATTAACATATGTTGTTTTGATGACGTATCAAATCAATTTCAAAATTCATAAAATTTCTTTAGATTATTCTTGTAGTGAAATGTTGAAATTTAACCATCAAATCATTTATAAAATTTGTTGTGCATAAGAAGCTACTCAACCATAAAAAATAAAATTATGTATTTTTATCTTTATATTTTTCTTTTGGTTAAAAACACACCTTCATAGCTGTTGGATCTTAAAAATTGATAAAATTAAAATTAACAAATAAAATGAAAAGCAATAAGATAG
>NC_029791.2:15527754-15535503 GCF_000816755.2 Arachis ipaensis | reverse complement strand
ATTTTAGTGGCTATTTTTAACAGTTGAATTGATGAAATTCATCGCATATAATAAATTATTCAGCGATGTAAATCAACCAATTTTAATACCTAATAATATAAACGAATTCCTCCACTTTATTAAGACATGAAATTTTAGATCTAATCTAAAAAAAATAGTTGAATGTTAAAAGCACTTCAAATTGATGAAAGCTAGCTATCTATATATAAGTGAAAATTCAGGTGCAATTGATTTTATGTGAAGTTAATATCTGAGAGCTGTTAGATGAAAATTTAGTCAAATCAGTCAAATTATTTAACGATTCTCATATATCAATTTCACATGAAATCGACTGTACCTGAGTTTTCACCTCCATAGCTTCTTTTATTGTTAACTGAATGAATATCTTGTGTTAAATTGTAAATGATGCATGAGTAATGAAGGGAGTGTGTATGTGGTTGAATACATAGATGAGCATATCGGAGGCAAGGGAAGTGATTTGTCAACACTGGTGGATGAAGGAAGCTCTACAGAGGCTAGTAAATCGCCTTACGGCTCGTAATAATAATAAACTTGCTCCTACCTTATCATGATTGCAAATTCTGACTTGTAATCGCTAATTATTAATTAGCTACCTGCTTTTATTGCTACTACCATACCAACAACAACGATGGATTATGTATGTATGGACTTGGTATAAAATGTTGCAATTACAATAAATAATTAATATATATCACATATTGTTCAAGTTGACAATTCCATTGTTCTTTGCATTTAATTAAAAATTTTGAAATTCACTGCATGTGTACCATATAAGACTTGCGGAAATCTATTATTATATATTTAATTATAACAAACGAGTAAAAGAATGATTGGATTTACATTAATTAAAGCAATAGAATTGGTCATCAATTTTTGCATTGCATGGGCAATGACATGTCTTTTCAGACAATGCATCATTGGAGGTTTCAAGAAGCTAATTAAGTGTTTTAATACGATTAGATTTAAGGTTTAAGATTTAATATCTGGTAGCCTTATTGTTTTCCTATAGGTACCAACCAAAGAAATGCACTAAACGGAAAGAAAGTAAAAAATAAAACATAAGTATCAAATAGAAACAAGTCAAAGAAGATAATATCGGGTCAAATTATATCATCAAGTATTTTTCTTAGATTTTACTGAATTCTAAAGTAAGACAAACGTTTATGGAATTTAAAAGTGTTGAGGATTTAATTTGTTTATTTTTGCAGAAATTAAGAAAATTATAGAATTGACTTGGGCAAAGATTTGAATATAAAAATAGAACTAAAATGTTGAGAACAACAAAAACTTACCCGTAACAGATATATAACTTATAAACTGTGTATGTATCTAAGTCGAATAAGTTTGTAAGTATATATATGGGTTTTTTACTTAAATAAATTATATGGGAGTCAAAATTACCTGATTCTCCTGAAACGGATTCTGCAACGTAAATCCCCTCTTATAACCATTTTGCAATTTACTTAGGAAAACTCTCTATAATTTATATATACATTTCTAATGTGTTTTAATTGCTTCGTGTGTCAACTGAGCCCGTCAATAATTTTGAATCTCTTTGTATGTGGAATCCATCTTCTCGCATCGCCATTTTACAATTTTTTCAAAGTATTTCTCCAACTCATATTCTTCACAATTTTGCCATTGATATCCTTACTAATGATTTTTTTTCAAAATATCTCTCTCTTTCTTTTTTTTTTTTAAGTTTTTCACGGTTTCCTGATATGGCAGGATAATCATATTTAATGAATTGTTGCGTTTATAAAGTGGAATTCAAAATCCCAACACTTACTAAAGTGGACTAATAAACTAATTATCACTAAACCAATCTAAGTTGGTTAAAATATCTCCTCTATTCGTGTCGAAAATTACCCTAGGAAATAACAACAATATTTTCTAGCTAACAATTAGATACAATTATATTTTAGAATAAAGTGACAATTAGGTAATTAAAAATTTTGACTTTGGACTAATTAGTTTCTGAAAAATAATAATAATAATTTGATTCTTCACAATAACAAATGATAAACACATTATGTCATTCTATCAAATTCATCACCTAAAACTTAATGGTAATGCTTATATATATCTTTAACTACTATGATATGTTTATTTATGAAAATCGTCACGTAGATAACAACTTTTTGAACAAACCTTTACGTACATGTTTTGATAGAATTCGTGGTAAATAAAGAGCAGTTAAAAAAGATTATATGAAAATACAAAAGATAATGAATGTTTTACTGTCTAAAACTACATCATTCCCATACTCAAGTGGCAACAATAGGACATGCAATATTGTAGAGTGGCAACAATAGGACATGCAGTATTGTAGAGAACGAAATACATAGACAATTTTATTTCGTTTTGCACTATTTATTGATGTACATGTCCACCATTTGCTATCATGAAAGACCTATTGATACTTTTTTTTTAAAGGCTAATTAATTCAAATTTAAAATTCTTGATTTTTTTTTTGGACACAAAATTCATGAAAATTTAATTCTTACTCTATTCTATATTTTATGTTATGCTTTTTTGTATACAAAATAAAATGAGATTTTTTCAGAAAAAATATGTTATTTGAACAAGAGGAGACGGCCCATATGACAAAAAGAAAAGGAAGTATAGCCCAAGCCAGTTATGCAAGACAGGATCGTATAAAATACTAATAACTGGCCCGTCTAAAAGAAAAACAATTGTTGTGTCCTTGTGGGCTTGAAAATTTAACGATAATCGGAATTCATTTTCCTTGACAAAAGAAAGAATATACTGTATGACAAAAAAAATATACTTCAATACCAAAAACAAAATAATATACACTTTTTTTTAATAATTTAATTTTAATGCATTATCTCTTATCAAAGAAAAAAATTTTAATGCATAGACAATGTAATCCGTATAAAACGGTTTTACACAAGTATACAATTATATATTGTCATATTACAAAAATAATTATCTTTTTTACACAAATTACAAAAATAATCATTCAAAAAACAAAAATAATTGGATAGCTGTTAAAATATTTTATAATATCAGTATATTGAAATTAATCACAATGGTTAACATAAATCTAATTAAAATTTTTTATTTATTAGAAGGAATGAATTACAAATTTTAGATTAAAGAAATTAGTTAAAATTTAGTTAAATTATAGATATTTATAGAATAATAATAAAAATAATAATATTATTCCTATTTTAATATTGTCATTTATTTTTCTACAAATTCATACATATATACAATGTAAAAAAAAACAGGTGAAAAATGACATTATCAAAAATAAAAGTCGTGTCACTATTTTTCTAATAATTAAACTTTATTAAATTACACAAAAATCTATTTATTTCTTATTTTCTGAACAATAAATATTTACTTTAATCAATTATATTGGGTTTCAATATTTTATATATTCTTCCGAAATATTGGTGTATAGTGGTAGTGAAGGTAACAGCATCAAGATATGATTGATGAAGCTAATTTATTAGAGAACAGAGTATCGGAATGAAGGATTAACTATAATTTTGATGTAAAGAGGGAAGGGAAGAAAAAAAAGCTGTCCACGATTTACTTCTGCCTCTGCTTCCACTGCTACCTCCGTATGATTTTGGTTCCTAAGATAACGATGATTTTAAAATCAAATTAAATCTTAAAAACGATTTTGTATGCAAAAAAGGTTACTATAAGTAAAAAATTTTAGAGACGAAAAAATTTTTCGACCTATGCTTCAAGACTAAAACTGTACTTAATCCTTAAAAGAATCAAGCCATAGTTTTCTTTGTTACTATAAGTAAACTAAGAATTTAATTACAAATTTGGTTATACTAGCTACATGGATTTTAAAATATGCAACTAGAAAATTTTCAATATATTTTTAGAGATATTTATAGATTGCTATAATAATAATGGAGCCGTGATTACTATTACAAGTTTTATATTTATCAAGGATACAGTATCTAAAAAATTTATACATGTGAAATATCTCTCAATTGAATTAGACTCATTTGTAAATATTTACACTCCAAATGATTATTCTCGTGCATAAAACAAAATGTATTAGAAGTTTAATTCCATATCTCTAGAGACTACCTACAATCTTTATGGTTACAGAAATTTTCCACCTTAATAAGTAAAGCAAGTCTTGTATTCAAATTATTGGATATACAATAGACTTCAAATACTAATAATTTAATTTATATCAAAATGGTTTTTGAACCAAATCTTTAACATTGTTGTGCACATTGATACCCCATGCATTGTGAATAAGGATAATATATATGAATAATCCAAAAGTTCATGGGTGCATATACCGATGATAAACAAAGCAAAAGTGTGAATTATATGTAGCTTTACAGAATCAAAAGAATAACATGATTGATTTTCTTTGCAAGCATATGAGACAGCACATATAACTTTGTGAAGTGGAAAGAAAAGTAGAATAGAGTTAGAATCTCAGCCAGCTTTTGTTCCTCTTTCATTTCACATTCAAATAAAGGACCCCAATTCAACATTCCTTTTTCAAGTGGTATCATCCTCAAGGTTCAAAGTCCTCTTTTGGATTCAATTTAAAATTGTACATAGTAAAGGTAGTGACAAATAAAGAAATTATTAGAAGGAAAAAAAATGAAAGAAATTAAAGCAAAGAAGAAGGCTCAAAAAGCAAATGGATGATGGAGATTGGAGGCCAAGAATTAGCCTATGCCACGAGCGCTGAGTGAAAATTGATTATGACAAATTCGATTTACTTCATTTTCCTGCATGGAAAATTAAAAGAAACAAGCGAAAATGAAAAGGAATTATGTTAATATATTGCTAAATGAATTCATGTAAAAAAAAAAAAAAAGTGCTTTAATGGATTATAATTTACCTTGCCGTCCACAAATTTTGCTCAAGAAAGCAAGGAAAATAATGAGTATTGCTACTCCAGCTAAGATTCCAATAACCATAGCAAATGTTCTTTCGCCTCCTTTACCGGATTTTCCTGCAACACAACCATTGGGAAGAAAAAGGTAAGGTGATATAAAAAAAAATAGAATATATATAATTATTGAATTTCCTCCTAACATTTTTTTTGGGCTACACAATTTAAATTACCAAATGAATCTAGAAGCTAAGCCTAGGCCAAAGTCTGCATATCAAAAGAATATATAAATTGATATCTCTCTCTTAACTACTAGCATTATTTAAAAAAAAAAAAATTGGCATAACTTCAAGCTCTTTTCATTCTTCCTTTCCTTTTTTTCTTTAACAAGTTAGGGCAGAAGAGGGGTAAGAATTTAGACATAAGATAAGAATAACATTTATTATATCAACATATGTATGAGTTATGAGAAAAGGAAAATAAAACCCTAAAAAAAAAAGTTTTCATTATTTCTTCAAAAGACCAATGACTCAATATGTTAAGCACTTCCTGAAACTAAACTTTACAATTTTTCTTTTAAAAAAAAAAAGGTTCAATCAACAAATTTACAAACTTTGACATGCAAACTAGTTCAAATTATTAAGGCACAACAAAAGTTCTTTATCAATTATTCTTTTTCTTTTGACCCTCTCTTAAAAGTACCGCTTCATCTGAGAGACTTCAAAGCGAAGAAACAAGAATTAGAAGCGCCATAATAAGAAGCACATGACCACGGGCCTTACCATGGGCCTTGGAGGCCTGATGGGCTCCACCAATAGAATACCTCGCATAACACTTCCCCAAGAACATGTCTCCGTAGTCCGCCGTCCCACAGTCGCTCTTCAGCTTTGTTATAGCTTCGGAGAGACAATCCTGACACTCTCCGTAGCTAAGGTCCCCCATGCATTGAGCTACACCGCGGACTACTCCGGACCCTCCCTCACGAAAGGGCCCACCAGAGCCCGCGAGTCCACCCAGCACGGCGTCCCTACTACCCATCCCTTCTGGGTTATAGCCCACGGAGGGCCCACACTGCTTCAACACTACCACTTTATCCTCCACGCCCAAAAACGTGGCGTTGTCATACTTCACATAACATCCATCTAGTTGCACTGCCCCGCCACAAGAGCCGCGACACATGTCCCCAGCTTTTGTGACAGCCCGTGCAACACAGGTGGCGCAGTCTGGCATGGACAAGTCGCCACGGCACTGGTATAGGCCGTAGATGACGTCCTGCTGACTGCCGCCTACCATGGTGAAGTTGTTGTAGGACAAGTAGGTGGCCGAGTTGACCAGCGAGGTGAGCATCGAGTTGAGATTCGACTCGTAGGGCGAGTTTGAAGTGTACTTTTGTTGGGTGCACCCGCCATAGAGGTATCTGTCTGTGATGGAGGAGGCTGTGATGGAGGGAAAGAAAAATAGAGAGAGACTTAGAAAGATGGTGAAAGAAAGGGGTGTTTTGGACATTTTTGTGCAAGTGATGACTATGTTTATATGTATGATTTGTTGTGTGTGTGAGTGTTGGTGATAAGAGGGAAACTAGGGTTTGGTAATTGGAAATTGGAAATTGGAGATGTTGACGTACAAAAACGTTTGCATGTATGTGTGTGTGAGATATGATGAGAGTATTTGATATGGTATATACTTGAAGGAACTTTGAATGGTGGAGAAAGACCTGTGAGCATGGACATTGAGTTGGTTTAAATATGCAAGTTTATATCCGTGATTTAACTTAGCCATGTCATTTGTGTGGGGTCCATGTTAACTTTTTCCTTGTCTAATTTGTTGTTCTTTATGTGATCTTCATGCTTCATTAGTTTGCTTTATTTGCTCCAAATAATTCAAACAAATTATTAACTTAGGTAATATTAAGAGACAAAAAAATTTTTTAAAATTTATTTTATTTAACATTTATTCTAAAATACGGATACTTTGTTGAGTTGCTGTGTCTGTATATTAGACACATTTTATATACAATATTTATGGATATTCGTTTGATACGCGTGTCTGTCGTATTCAAACGGTGTATTAATAAAAAATAAAAAAAAATTTATCGAATATGTTTGGACACATCTAAATACTATCACGTATCAACGTGTCTAATCTTATTTTTAACATATATTCTTAAAATAAATTTAGATATAGTATATATTATTATTTATTAAAACAAAAAATATTTTAAATACTTAATATAATTAAAATAAGATATTAAAATAATTAAAAAATTAATTTATATTTTAATATCAATAAAATATCAAAATATTATTACGATTTATCTAAAAAATACTTTATATTTTATATGTATGTGTGTCTCCATGTCTTATAAAATTTTAAAATTTACGTATTTCGTATCGTGTTTTGTATGCGTACATCATAAAACGTTTATTTCATTAATTACTGTCATAATTATTAATATTTTAATACTAAATAAAACAAATTTCTGCTAATTTTGGTTATTAAACATTTTCGATTAACTTATTGTGTTTCCTTTACAATGTAGTTCTATATTAAAAGATCCAATATGATATTTTGAACAGTTCATCACTTCCTGAAAGCATTCTAGTAGTAGAAAGTGGATAATTCATACAGTTGACAATGATTTCGGGCGGTGGTTTTCAGCAAAATTAAAGCAGTAGTCCGCTTTAAGGAAATACTACGTGGGAGTGTGGTACTTTAATAGCTTTAGAGTAAAGGAGTTTTATATTATTATCTCATTAAAAATGTTTATGTTTGTAAAGTTTTTTAGATTAGTTTTTAAGTGATTGAGTTCTAATAATTTTTTATGCTAAAATTACAAATTATAATTAAAGAACATTGTTTTATATTATATA
>NC_029791.2:15520559-15527553 GCF_000816755.2 Arachis ipaensis | reverse complement strand
CTAAATTTTAATACTATAAAAATAAAATATTAATCCAAAATATTGACTAATATAAATAAAAAATATTGATTTCTGATATTTCATATAATTAAATACTACCTGTGTAAAATGGAGTGCTAGAATAATTAATAAAATAGAGTGCTAAAATAATAGCACTCCTAGATTCCATTATATATGTTTATTATTTGTGGAATTGTTCTAATAAAATAGCAACTTTTTTTTTTGGGGTCAATAAAATAGCATCTTAATTATTAGCTACATTGTTCATGGTATATACAAGTTACTGCTTTATGTGTCTCATATGGATAATGAAATTACTAAATAATTGAAGGTGGTGGTTGTTTACTTTTTGTTTTTGGGACTAGAAAAAGAGACTGCCAAATAAGGCAGTATTTATTAGTATGTACGTGCACATACATATAGTACTCACAATAAATAATATTCATTCAAAACAACTCATCAAAATCACCTAAAGTATGAGTTTTATTTAAGCTCTATCAACTTTAGGGGGGAAAAAAAATAAAGAAGCACATAGTCTATCCCCCCAAAAATTTTGTAATTATCTAATTTATAGTATATTATTGTCCATCCGTCTAAGACGATAACATTGTGAGACGACAAGCCTTACTCTAATTAGGATTTTTCTTTTTCTTTTTTTTTTTCGTTTTTTGCTAACATTATAATCTAAGGTTCTTTTATTGGAAATTAAAGATAAGATTACTAAATTCTAATTATATATATGTTGGACCAAAAACTTTTTCTCTTTTACACTTTTGTCCTTCGTCGTTTACCTCGAAAACTAATTTGATGGAATCAATCTTAGCATTTGACTTCCAGATGGATGCCACATAAACAAACCTTAGACGTTAAGGAACCAAGTATCATGCGCAAATACTACTGTTCATGATACAATAAAGCTAGCTCTGCACTCTGCAGAAACCTAAAATATTGTCAATTATTTTATATCGGGAAAACAATACATTGCAAAGAGAAGAGCGAAAAAAGCAGCAACCCAAAAAGCAAATGCTTACTTAATATATGCTACAATAAGAGGAGTTAAAGGTAATGAGACGGTTGTCTCTAGCAAAATAATAATTAAAAAAAAAAAACAATAATCTTATCGTATAATCCATTATTGTTGAAACAATAATATTACATCAACAGTTTCCATGGATGATTCCCAACGACAAAATAATGTCGTTTATCTGAGTAAATAGAAACAAATAAGTCTTTAGCTAATTTGACAGTGACAAAATAGTTCTTAATTAATGTATTAGTTAGACAGTTTCTATTACAAATTAACGATAAAATTGACCAAAAAAAATCAAGATTGTATTGTCCTACAGAAAACATGATCGATGACTAAAATGAACTTCTTTTTATTATAAAAAATTGCGTTTGAATTGGTGGCTGATTCACATATATAAAGGAAAAAAGAACTCTAGATACAAAAGTGAACAATTTTAAAAAGTGTTGCAAGACGTGATTATTATTAGATTTTTAATTATAAATATATTTAATTTACGAAAAAATATTGACTTAACTCTAATATTTTTTATATTAGAAAGAATCTAACTATAAAATTAAAAACAGTGTAAGAATTTAATTGAAAAAAAAAATACAAAAACTTAATTAAAAATTTAGTAAAATTATAAATACTAACCGAATAATTTAACATTATTATTATTATTATTCAGCAACGGCAATTTAGTGCCAAAAATCCAAAATGAGCAATAATAAGCCAATAAGTCACTGAAATTATTATGGATGTTTATTGTTTTTCCAGTGAATGAAAGGAAAGCGAAAACATTAGACAAACACAATACATATTGTTCCATTATTTAGTAGCTGGATGGCTGGATCCTTATTACGATGAATCAACAAGAAAGGAAAGATGAACTTGGTTGATTGGTGTATATGATGATGACTGCAATGATATTGGTTGATTGGCAGAAATGCTGATGATAACATAGCAGAATTATTTTATATTTGGGCGAGAATGGGAAAGTTGGGAACTATGTCAACAGGGACCTCAACTGTCTCCAAGTTTTTGAGAGCAACTTTGAGTGGATCTGTAATCACACCGTACTTGTCGAGAAGCGAAGCCGCAGCCTGTTTATCACCTTTGGCTTGTATGGTGAGTATCTCCCTGCTCAGGCTTTCAACTGCATCTTCAATCTTTGAAAACTCAACAGAAACGGTTTCATCCGAGTTCACCACAAACCCTCCTTTCTCGTGAATCCAGTTGAACTGCAATGCCTGTCCTTTCCCGTGAGCCTCTTCTAATCCAAAACGCACTGACCGGAAGCATCCAGCCAGAAAAGAAACATACATAGTCTTCACTAGACTTTCAGAGAGCAGCCCCTGCTCATTTACCACATCAATTCAGTTGAATTATGCTGCATTGTCACACACAAATCACAATGATGATAACTAACCTTGGAGATCAAGAACCTCAATGCCCATAGGCCTACTATATCAGCTTTTGCTTCTTCTATTGCTGAGTAGAATTCTTGCAATTCCTGCATTAAAAAGACCGCACTTATCATGTAATTATACTAGATGCATTCGAGCAACTCCAATGGAGCATTTTTTTGGAGTTTCATATTCCACATATACATGAAATAAAATGGTTCCAAATTTCAGTTTGTATTGGATATTATTAGAGATATAATCATTAATGTTGTCTTCTCCTGTTAGTTTAAATTTTTAGGATGACTGGTTTTATAACATGGTATCAGAGCGTTCTTGTTTGAGGGAGAAGTGTTAGAAGAGATATAACCATTAATGTTGCATTCTCTTATCAACTTAAATTTTTTAAATGAGTGATTTCATGACATGATTAATAAAACGAGATCGATGGTTATATTTTATTAAAAAACCATTGAAACCAAATATTTAAATGATAAATCTCATATTTAGTTTTAAATTACTATATGATCCCACAAATACTGATATATCATTTTGCAGAATCTAAAATAAAATTGAACTGAAAGTTCATCAAATATAAATGTTATAAGTTATAACTAACCAATCTCACAGTAGACTTCTGACCATTTGGAAGTGTTATGGTATGAGGTCCAATCCCATGCACGCATTCATGGCAGATAGTATGCGTGAAAAATGATTCAAAATCTACAAGCTCTTGTTGTTCCTTAGCAACACAGACTTCAGCTATTGGCATAAGAATGTGCTCAAACCTATTCAGATTTCAGAATTGGAATTGATGTCAGAGAGTGGACTCATACATGAACAAACTAGAAATTAAGCTGAAAGAGAGAAATTCTACTTTGCCTCTTGAACATTCTTAAGCATGACCATAGATGTTCCGCGTTCTTTTACAATACGCTCATCATTCGGTAGATTGAAAGCAACAATTTGCGGTCCCTTGACATCCTGATCAAAAGAAATGATTGCATTACAAGTAACTAATAATCCCTTGTAAAATTTCAGAAATAACATGGTGAAAATTTTACATATCTATCTCACCCCTGCATTATATATAAGCTGGATAACACGGATCGGTGCTGCACTCACATCTTCTGATTTGTAAGCATTGTCCATCGGGAGATTTTGTTCCAGAAGCTTTATTTAGTTGCAGAGGAATTATTATTTGATATTTTAGTCACATGAGATCTATAATTTTTGTTTTGCATAATTTATACACATTGGAATTATTTAATTAAGAATATATAGTACCTGCATACTATCACCAAAGAGTTTCAGTTGAGCAGTTGCTTTATCGTCTCTAATTCCAATAAACGCTTCGAATGTAGCCTAAAAAATAAGTCATTATTACTCTCTTCAATCAATTTATGCCACCAACGCTAAAATGACTTTGTTATAGACACCAATTAATGATTCAGAATTATTACCTTATATCCAAAAAGTTTATCCTCATAAGTTTCATATGGCCCAATTGTGACATCCAACTTAGAGTCCTGCACAGAAAACATAATTAGAAGATCCTGAAATTTCTTATAAATCACATACACACAACATAAGCATGCTACAAGAGTAATTAATTACCAGGTCCATCCAAGCAATATCCGATTCATAATAATCATTTGAAAGGAAAGCATCAGCCTTAGCATGCAGCAGCCTCTTCAAACTGCACTTGGAAAATATTTGAATGAGTGAACAACCACAATATATAAATATATATACCATGAATACCTTGGTGAAGTGGTAATCTCCCCAGCTTTATGTAATAAATCCGCAGCTTTTGCAAGAAGAGACTTATACTCTTGAGAGTAAGGAACCACATGTAAATCATTATCATCATCACTGTTACTGTGCCTTCTAATAACGCTGAAAAAGCCTGTTGCCTCTTTCTGTTGATCCTTATCCAGATTCCCCTTCCAAGTTTCAAACTCCTGCAATTTTCATCATATTTTTCAATGTATGCTTATTAAAATTAAATATAGTTATGGGGTATACCTTTTTGTCCATGTCTTGGGGGTAGAAATTAGCACAAAGTGGTTTCTGCACGGGAAATGCAGCTCTGTATTCCAGACCCTTCCATGCTGTAACTGTCTTAGTAGTTGCATTAGGAAGAACTTTTATTGCCGAATCTGCACTTGTCAAAAATGCTTCATCCTTGTCAAGGCTAGACCTGCCAAAAACAATGGTGAATAAAACATATCACTTTTTTGAGACATCAGCCCATGGTTACCACGTGTCAGTCACACATCAGCATCTCTATTAACCATGTTAACGCTTAATAGTAAAATTGAAAATGGAAACTTAAGTGCAGTTAATTTCACGTGAAGTAGGATAGTATACCAGGGGCTCTTGTTAATCTTATAGTAGGACCACTTCAGCTTATTTAACTCTGATTCATCAGCATGCTCCTTCAACCATTCTCTCAGATCTGGATTACTGTACCAAGACTGATACGCCGGAATTAAAAAAATATACAAACTTGTATTAGTACGTAATAATGCAGTGCCAATCAAATTTTACAGATGTTCACTAAAATTTAGGTATAAACTAATCAAGGTACAAAATGAAAATAATTGCATGCAAATTAACTACCTGCACATAAAAAATTTCATCGATTACTGCTGCTGCTTTCACAATTAAAGCAAGAGCCTCTTTGTCTGAATCCGAAAGCCCTGTCAACTGTGAGAAGTTCCAAGTTATTTCTAACATCAAATAACGGGTACCACAGCATCTTGCCTGAACTAATTAAAACTAATATGATTCAAGGATACAAACCTCTGCATTGAGGGAAATAGGAGCATAACGATTCAGTTGCTTTTGTAGTGCTAAAGTGCGGGCAACAGTGTTCTCTTGGTACCTCTTTGTTATTATTTCAAAGAGCTGAGCGTATTGTCCATGAGCATCATAAGGAACATAGTGTGGATCATTTTTGGCCAGCAAACTTTCATACTCTTGGTAAGTGACATATTTAACAGCAGAAACATTTTCCCTCTGCCAACCATGTTAAAAATTTCCGTCAGGTTTCTGTTTTTAGAGAACACACACAATCACACATTATGCATAATGCATGCTCACCTGCAGAGTGAAGGCCTCTAGTGGTATTGGATCAATAGTTGTTACCAAATACACATCATTATTAATCTCTTTTCCTCCATTATTCCTGGCACTGCCACTGCACCATCGATCAGATTTATAGAACTTTATTAATCCACCATACAGGACAGGACAGACTAATATTTACCTTTCTTCTTGGAGGAAGGAAAATATAAATTCGAATGCATCTTCGGCAAGTGTTACGCCTAACTCTTGCTGGAGCTTCCTTCTGAAAATTCAATCATACATATGCACAAAACAATAATAGTAATATTTTTGTATATGCATTCCATATATGGCTGCTAATTATAACAAAGATTCTCGTTATATCATGCTATTATTTTTCTCAAAAACTTAAACCGATAAAAAAATGACACATAAATAGCTATATACTATAATAAAAATCATTTTTAGTAACAAATTTTTAATGTTAATAATATAATAGTCATTATATGTGTTATTTAACTCATGTTTTTGCAATAATTATATGTTTGCTTTTATTATTATATGTTATAATGACAATTATATATTTTTTATTGTTGTTAAAAAAGTTTTTACCGCGAATTATATAATTACCATTAAAATCTTTTAACAACAAAGAATAAAAATTGTTACTAAAAATGATTTCTAGTAATAATATCTCTAATATACCTCTCAGGCAAGAGGCTTTTGAGATGATTAATAAAAATCGAACTCTAGACGTTTAGATCATTGAAATTCTGATACCATGTCATATATAAATTTCTCTTAGTGGTTTAACTTAGACACGCAAATTATTATATATCTAATAAATATATAGAAATGAATGAATTAGGTACCTGGCAGTTGTAAGAGGTGAATGAGGAGATATTATTATTGCAGCAGTGGAGGCGTCCCACAGGCCTTGGAAGTGATGATGGCGTTGCACTAGGAGCAACTGTTGCGTCTTCTCAGCAAAAATCCACACATGAACACCACCACGCCCTTCAACATCATCATGCTCATAATCCCCACTACCCCCTCTGCATAATAAATAAATAAATAATATGATAATCAACTTGCATTGCTATATATATTCACAAGAGGAGAGGGGTTGCTTACCTGTGTAGCTGCCTCTTCTTCTCCGCTCCACACACCATCATCGTGTCGCTTTATCACCTGATAATAACTAACTATATATATGTGCATGTATATATCAAAAGTCACATACTCTCTAGTTAACATGTAATAAGTAACTAATATAACATTTGAGAAAGGCTAGCTTATCACCAACTTTTTTTTCTTAAATTAAAAAAAATATTAGAATCATAATTTTTTTTACTATCTTTTACTAGTTTTAAATATCAAAAACCAATAATTAATTAGTAATTACAAATTTTTATACTCTATTTTATACAACAACTTAATAATTTAATTTTCTCGATATGATTTTTTTAATTTAATTATTAATTTATTATTATTTTTTATTATTTAAGAC
>NC_029791.2:15515496-15519636 GCF_000816755.2 Arachis ipaensis | reverse complement strand
ATAATTAAATTATTTATAGTAATATAATAAAAAATTAAAAAATATTTTTCTATATACAATAATTAACTAGCCAATGAGTTATAACTTAAATGACAATCTTTTTATATTCACTTTAAAGGTTGCGAGTTCCAACTTGGTCAAAAAATACAATAACTAAATAATTATTGATATTTTTTTAAGAAAAAATATAGGGAGCCAATACATGTTCCGTACAATGCATACAATGGAGGTTAATTTTAAATTAAAATTAAAGTATTGGATGTTTATTTAAAGTTATTCAGTAGGATATCAGATGTTTATTATCTCTAGTATTTGGATGGTTATTCCATATAATATGAGTGTATTGTGTTTGATAAATTAATAGTATTTTACCCTGGATGTTCAAACCTGTCGTACAGATGGTTACTTCTTTTTATTGGGTCAAAGAATCAGTCAATTGTACACATTGTATACTTATTCTATTGGCTCCCGCGGGATTAATATACACGTAAGATTGTTAGTATTTAATAGTTAGAAATAAATAATTGATTTGTGATGATCGAAAAATGAATATTATTCATGTGACATCATAGTTTCAAATAAATATTTATAAAATAAACTCTCACCGTCAAATATTTTCCACTTTTGTTTTGTTGGAAAGGGATTTAAGGAGTTGTGTTTTGGTGAAGCAGAAAATTGAAAAAATCAATTGGCAAGCATATATAGATACATAATGGTGACATGGGAAGGCAAATGGTTTTGTGCTACGCTACCTACTAAATAAGTTTAATCCTTCATCAAACCTGAATGACTTCATTGACACATGCACCCCCACCTCAAACTATAATATTCTTCCATTAATTCCTTTTTCCCATTTCTCTTCTTTTTCTTATATATACCACTTGTTGCTCAACACAAATTCCTCATTCCATTTCATTCATCACAACTTTGAGGGGTTGCTTTTGGAAACAATAAAAACCCACCTAAGGTTTTTTTTGCAACCCCCAAAATCTTGTGCTAATAGCTTCAAATTTCTCTCTAGAGATTGTGGCTATGACGACCAATCATCCCAGTTCTTTGGCCTTTACATTTGGCATACTTGGTAACACATTCATAATTAATATCATCTTCTTTTAGATCCTCATCAATTTCTTTCTTTCTTTCTTATATTCTTTATTTTCATTTAATTTGTTCTTGTTTCTTGTTCAAGAGTGGAATGCATGTATACATAAAAAGTGAAATTTTCTAACTTGTTTTCTATATCCATTTTTGCATCATTCTTGTCTCTTGCCTCAATTAAGAATCCACTCACAACTTCAAATTAATTACGATATGGTTCTGATCTTAAGCTTTTATTTTCTTTAGAAGTAGTTAATATTTTCTTTCTCTATCTTTTGGAAGTATTATTAATATTGTATCATAAAGTTTATTAATTAGTTGAGTGATAGCCATGGTAGCTAGCTTGCTAGGTTGATCACAAAATTGCAATTTTAATTATTTTCTGTTCTTAACTTTGAAATTGATTCATTATTCATAGGTAACGTGATATCGTTCCTGGTGTACTTGGCTCCGCTGTAAGTAGTGAACTAATAACAAATAATTAGTGTTAATTACGAGAATTAATTACTGAAACAAAGCATGGTGAATATTATATAATTTTCAGGCCAACATTTTACCGGATATACAAGAAGAAAACAACAGAAGGATTCCAATCACTACCTTACTTGGTAGCATTATTCAGTTGTATGCTATGGTTGTACTACGCTTTTCTCAAAACAGATGCTGTTCTTCTCATCACTATTAACTCTGTTGGATGTGTCATTGAGATTATTTACATCACCATCTTCATAATCTATGCTACCAATGATGCCAGGGTATGTATACTACTTCTACTCTTACTGCCACTATTCAATAATTCAATAATTCTAAGCATGCATGCATGTTATTGGGGTGCAGAAATTAACAGTAAAACTATTTGCTGGAATGAACATGGGTTTATTCGGGGTGATCCTGTTTGTGACGCATTTTGCACTAAATGGTATTCTCCGAGTTCAAGTTCTTGGATGGATTTGTGTCTCCATTTCGGTCACTGTTTTTGCAGCACCTCTAAGCATTGTGGTCAGTGATTAATTCTTACCATTTAATTTCTTTCTTAATATCATAGTTTTTATTAGCTTTGTGATTAGTTATTATTGTACGTGATGCAGGCACAGGTTATAAGAACAAAGAGTGTTCAATTTATGCCATTCAATTTGTCGTTTTTCCTCACATTAAGTGCGGTTATGTGGTTTGCATATGGTTTATTTCTCAGGGATATCTGTATTGCTGTAAGTACACCAACTTTATCATCAGTTTGAATATAAAGTTAAAGAATTTGAAAGTGACCTAATGACTTAATTGAGTAATTAATTGTCAGCTACCAAACGTGTTGGGTTTTGCACTTGGGGTACTTCAGATGCTGCTATATGCCATATACAGAAATGGTGGTGGTGATGTTGTTGTGAAGACACAAGAGAAAGAGAAGGAGAAGGAGAAGGAGAAAGGATTGGATCTGGGAATTAAGAACATACTTGTGGTGAATCCATTGGGGGGTTGTGAAGTGTTCCCAATACCAATAGTGGATGCTGCAAAGTGTGTTAATATTGTTGTTAATGATGATGTCAATGATCAACAACTACAACAAGATCAGAAGAATCACCACAAATCCCCAGTGTGATCTGATATATCAGTGATGTAGCTCATGCCATCCATGTTATATAAGTGGATACTATCATGAAAATTTTATAATTGTCTTTATATAAAAATGTTTTTTTTTTATCTTTGGACGATGGATTGTACGGTTAGATTTTAATATGATATAAAAGTATTGTCTTTGTTTAAAATGTGACTAAATAAATAAGTCACATTTTTAAACAAAGCATTTTCATGAAAAGTTATTTCTGTCATCTTCGTTTCAGTAGTTACCTATTATACATGCTTCATACATCATCTATATGCTTTTATTTTACTCTATGTTGGTGTTTGTATTTCTTGCTACTTGCTAGAAATTAAATACCTTTTTTAATTTTTTCATGGGCAATCATGTTTTCAAATCAAATACAGAGCATGTATTGAAAAGAAAGGAAATATGAGTTTTATTAACTAATTGTGGTGGAGTGCATACAATTTTTGAAGGAAATGATAAAGCATTAGGTACAATAATAGATGAGTTTATAAATTTCTTTTTGTAGTGGAGTTTGACAAGTCTATATATAATCAGAAGAAACTAAAAGTTATAACTTCTTACTTAGTTGAAACTTCTAGTATTATCACTTAGCTTCTTTTCCTTTTTTTTTTTTTTCTTGTTAGGAGAAAAATAACTACTACGCATCCAACCTAACACATCTTAAATGAAAAATATGATATCTAAGTATTGTTCATTTATTCCTTTCATTTAACATCAAAGTAATTTAATTATTCTGTATGCTCGAATAGGTCCTGGTAGATAGAGTTTTAATTCCAAACAAAACAATGAGCTCTCATTTAGTAGTTTTCCTCGTGATGTTTGCGTGGCTTCTGGATACTATTTTGCTAGGACACAACCTTAATTTCTGGTGAATATATATTAAAAAAAAGGACATAACATACATTCAATTAGGTTTTGATGAAATTTTATTTCAATCCCTTATCTCAATTATCAAATAAGAGGATATAGTTTATCAAAGGAATCCCTTAAAATTTTCTTTTATTATAAAAAGGGAGTGCTAGGTAAACAATGAAAATTTTGAACAACATGAACAATCACCAATCAAATAAAAATATATTACACCCTAATTTAATGCTATTAATTAAATTTACTCTTTTAACCCTATTAATTCACATTATTTACACATTATTCAAAAATCTTGTTGGTTACCTATACTTTTCCTTATAAAAAAAGAAAAAATCATTTTGAATGTGTATACTAAATTTATTTAGAGAAATTATAAGACACTATCAGAATTTATTATTTTTTGCCATTACTTAATGATCAATTCTATTTTTTTAGTTTGATAATTCAACAACATATTTTATCTCATATTATTAATGATTAATGATTAATTAATAACCAAAAACTATAAATTTTGATCATTTTCTATCATTTTTTTTAATCAACATTAGTGAAAATTTTATTATTAAAAA
>NC_029791.2:15515317-15515417 GCF_000816755.2 Arachis ipaensis | reverse complement strand
AAATTTCTATTTTCTATTTTTTTCACTAATTATGAATTATGAATTAATTAATTTTTTCGGCAACCAACAAAAATTAAAAATAATCTTCATAAATTAGCAC
>NC_029791.2:15514718-15515235 GCF_000816755.2 Arachis ipaensis | reverse complement strand
TATTTATCTTTCAAATAAATAATTATGATTAAAAAATATATTTTATATAGACAGATGTACAAAATGGAGGTGTTCAATTTTTTTTAGTATAGTAATAAAAAGTTGCTCACTAAATTATTTATTAACTAGAAACGAACATTGCTCAATATTAAGAGACTGATTAGAGTAGGATTTATGATCAATAATATTATTCAAAGTAAAATATTCGACATAAAATGATTTTAATTTCTTTCAAGAATGTTCTTAATTATTGTTAATAAATAAAGATAATAATCATTTCTCGTAATGTGTATATGCATGTATTTTTTTTTTCATTAGATCACTAATTATGATGACATAATAATTAAAGAAACACTTAATTAAAATCTGTCTTGCTTTTCCCTTGTATGATTATAGATCTTTATAAAAAAGAGAATGTAATTGACCTTAAAAAAGAATTTAATTAATAGAATGAAATGGATAGAGGTAACCGGTTAACATATTAATTACCAAAACACATGCACGAGTATGTATATAC
>NC_029791.2:15513389-15514442 GCF_000816755.2 Arachis ipaensis | reverse complement strand
AGCTACAGCAACCTTACTTGGAACTGAGTCCAGATTAAGGTCTCAAACCTATGCAAATAATAATTAATAGTAATAATTTAAATTTTCAAAGATAGAAACAATCTGTATATATCTACGTACCCTAAACAAAGGGTTTTGGGGAGGGGAAATGCAATACATACATAGATTTGCTTCCTCTCCCTTGGCAACTTCTGATCACACTCACAGTATCATGAACTATATATCTCGATCTAACGACAATTCTTCATTTTAGGCAATGAACCTCATGAGAATAAATAGGAGTGTTGATGGTACGAATAATTTGATTGACTGTCAAAAACTGATCTAATTTAATTATTTTGGTTTTGAATTTGTTGAGTAATCGAATACAATCAAGTCAAATTCGATTAAATTTGACCTTAATTAGTTCAGGTATTGATTATTAAGATTGCAAAATCTGAACCACCAATCTGAATTTAATTTATTAGAATTAATTCATGTCCCCACACACTAAAAATCATAAATTAAACTAATTAAAATTTAATTGATTCTATTCTTATTTTCTTTTAAATTCGAACCATGAATATCTCTAATGATAAATATACAAAGCTAGTGATGGGACAGTGATACCATAACCAATAACCCAAATAGATAAGTGTGTTCCAAGTGATAACGTTCATAGATTAGGTAGTGTTTATTTTGAGGTATTGAGATAGAGATTAGGAGATTGAGACTTAGTATTATGTTTGTTGGTTTATAGACTGGTACTAAAATTTCAGTATTTCAGTACCTCCAAAAAGTAGGGATATAGGAGACTAAAAATTTTAGAGATAGAGACTGAAACTTTAATAATATTTTATACCTAAAATACCTTCATTTCAATTAATTAATTCTAATTTTATCTTTTGTACAAATTAAATTAAAATTTTATTCTTATTTCAATTTCTGTCTCCCACTTTACACCAAACAGAATACTGAGATTTATTTTAATTTCTGTCTCTTAGTTTCTATCTCTCAATCTTAGTCTTTCTGTATCTGTCTCTCCACCAAACGCTCCCTTAATGTACGTGGGAG
>NC_029791.2:15510017-15513368 GCF_000816755.2 Arachis ipaensis | reverse complement strand
TATTTAAATTATAAAATAATAAAAAAAAAACAAAAACAGGCCTAGCCTCCTACCAAGTTATGGCACCCGATCAATCTTGAAATTTTTTTTTACCGTGTAGATAGGTAGTTTCATTCGTGAATAGAATCAATAAAATCTAAAAGAGCAAGATTATAAATATTTTCAAAGTCTCTTCTATCCACATTTGATTTGAATCAGATAAGAGTTATTTGAACTAATTCATTAGCTACTTTATTTTCGTTTCTTCTAACATGAGAGAACATAACAGATCTTAGAGATGATGCTAACTTGATGCAATCAAATAAAAAAGAAACCAAAATAATTACTATGATTCCGGATTACTTTCACATTATTACTCAAAAGAATAATATCAAAAATAGTAAGGCTAGAGAGATAAGAAAAAACAGTTAGAATATAAAAAAATTAACATTTATGGACTTTTTGGAGGCCCAACAGACAGGCTTGAGATTCTGCATCATGAGCTTGTAAAGGATAAGCTTCTTTCCTCGTGGCTGCCAAGAGGATCCTTCTTGATGAGTCTCGAATTATGAAATAAAAATAGAAAAAGTCTAGGGACGAGCAATTTTTTTATTTTCTGACCAGTACTTAACCATCAAAATAAAAATGAGTGATTTAACATCATTAGATGTAATCTCACACTATTAAAAACACTATTAATGGCCAATTGACGATTACAAAACACCAAAATTACTGCCCCTAACATTCCTCATAAAAATAAGTTTATGATAACATTTTCTTTTAAAAGTGCAATTTAATTAAGTGATTATTGTTCATTATTGTGACCCATTACCTTTTGAAATTTCGTTAGCAATTATAAGAACAAAGCATATTAGAGTATGAGTCACCCCTCACCACCAATATTATAAACTTTAATTTGTTTGTGAAAAATTCTGGATGATCCATTAACCACTACAAAGATTTATACATTTCAGCAAATAAAATGTAGATAATAATTGTCCCCACTTGAATTCATGAGTATGGTCTATGTATACCAAATTAGGAAGGGCTCCATCATATTCATCAACTTGAAATTAAAGTGGTCCTGCAATGCATCATAATATAGGCTATATCTTAAAGACTAAATGAATGATTTAATTTTTATCTGTATTTTCTGATTTAATTGCAACTATTACCCTATAGCATGAGAGGAAAAGCCTGCACATCTTCTCAAATATATATTATTCTCTACACTTAAGTTTAATTGATGCATACAAAGTTTAAGTATATGATTCAAATCTCAAAAATTAAAAAAACAATAGCCATGCACAAATATAGCACATGGTAAGTGTAATTGACCCATCAGTTTCGAGCAAAAAAGGAAGTGGTCCCTTAAACCCTGGCAAATGAAATGAGGATAGGTCAGTTGAACAAGTTGACATTCTTAATTAGTTTCCTCTCTTTTTTGTTTGAGCATGCATGTGCATAAATGTTTCAAGTTGATTGTTGTATGAACCGTGAAGTGTTTCGTATTTGCTTAGTTGGGAGTTTGGGACGTATCATGATCATCAAAAACAACAGGACACACCCGCGTGATGCGCGAGAACTTATAAATTGATTTATAATAATAAAAAATTATTATTTTTACACTAAAATCAGTAACTAAAATCAGTTACTAATATATTTATATATAATATATATGTAATTTTTTTTATACTTAAGATGGAGTTATAGAGAGATTTGAATTCGCAATTTCTTAAATGAGTATAAAAAAATTATGTTATTTGAGCTATAATAATTCATTGGCATAATATATTTATAATTTAATTTATTTTTAATTTATATTTATATTTTAATGTGCATTTTATACTATGACTAATTTTAATATACATATAACATAGTCCAATAATAATATATTGCCATGTCTTTCAACGCGTGTTTTACTATTTTTCTTTTACAGCTAGTATCCTATTTTGAGTTTACCTAAACAATTCCTTTGCATCTTCATTCAGAAAATAGCATT
Organism: Arachis ipaensis; assembly: GCF_000816755.2. Classification (NCBI taxonomy): domain Eukaryota; kingdom Viridiplantae; phylum Streptophyta; class Magnoliopsida; order Fabales; family Fabaceae; genus Arachis; species Arachis ipaensis. The sequence continues at coordinate 15,511,387 of NC_029791.2, read as the reverse complement.
TTTATTACTTAGTGATAATTCATTTTTAACTATGCATATGCATGCATTAAATTTAAAATCATATTTATTAGGTTTCTTAAGATAAAATAATATACTACTATAATAAGGGCATTAGAAAATATCCACGACATAATATTTGAAAAACAAACCAACTTCACAATATTTTTATCATATTTATCTACAACAATGTAAAGACAAAATCTATGATATAGATGGCATGAAACATCCCCACAGATGGATTTTAGGTGTCGTGTACCGTTGACGACACTTATTCGATGGCAAAGTATTGCAGGTCAATAAGCAATTGTAATTATTAGTACACTTACAGTAGAAGAATTTAAATTACTTTTGATACTCTCCCATAATAATAGTACAGTGTTAGCGCTAATAATAGAGATATTTTTCACGTCCAAATAATTTTGATATCTAAATTTATTTAAATAATTTTAGGTCACATATTTTTTTTGTTTTTTTTTCTCACAATTCTTCTCTTTTTTTTTTTTTTTCTCATATTTTTTCTTTGTGTTTCTCTTCCTCTTCATTCTTCTCCTTTTTTATGCATTTCTTCTTCTTCGCGTTTCTCTTTCTCTTCCTAGTAAAAAAACAGTAGAAGGTGAGGAGGAAGAGTTTTGAATTGTGCATAATAAAAATAAACCGAACATATTATTATGGTAAAACAATTGTATAGTACTAAATGAATAGAACATTATCCATTATATAAATTCAAATTCGAATAGCTTTCTGCATAATGAACCGAACACGTACTCATGGTGAAACAATTGTATAGTACTGAATGAACGAAATATAATCCATTATATAAAATCAAAATCAAATTCAAACAGCTTTTTACATAATGAATTGAACCGAATACATACTCATGGTGAAACAATTGTATAGTACTGAATGAACGAAACATAATCAATTATATAAAATCAAATTCAAACAGCTTTTTGCATAATAAACCGAATACGTACTAATGGTGAAACAATTGTATAGTATTGAATGAATGAAATATAATCCATTATATAAAATCAAATTCGAAACACCTCTATCTACAATTTAGAGATTATCAATTCAATTCAATTCAATTCAATTCAGATTTAGAACACCTGCGTCCATTCAATTCAATTCAATTCAATTTAGCAATTGCATTCCATTCAATTCGATTGAAAAAATAATCCATTAGCAAAATATTGGTGTTGTTGGTGATGACGATAACGAAAGAGAAGAAGAAGTTGTTGGTGATGACGATAATAAAGAAGAAGAATCTGCGTGCGCGAAGGAGGAGGAGGAGGAGGAGGAGGAGGTATACGTGAATTTGAAAGAAGAAGAAGATGACGTATGCGTGTATTTGAAAGAAAAAAATGCGG
>NC_029791.2:15491572-15496927 GCF_000816755.2 Arachis ipaensis | reverse complement strand
GAAAGAAGAAAGAAGAAGAAAATGACGTATGCGTGTATTTGAAAGAAGAAGAAGAAGAAGTGCGGGAGGGGAGAAGAAGATAAAGCGCGTGTAATGACGCTCTTTTAATGAAAGTGATTTTTATTGGTATTGGACCTTAAAATTTGGATGGAGGAGGAGGAGGAGGAGGAGGAGGTATACGTGAATTTGAAAGAAGAAGAAAATGACGTATGCGTGTATTTGAAAGAAGAAGAAGAAGAAGTGCGGGAGGGGAGAAGAAGATAAAGCGCGTGTAATGACGCTCTTTTAATGAAAGTGATTTTTATTGGTATTGGACCTACTTGAATAAAATTTGGATGAAAAAATACTTGAATGTTTAATTATTGCAAAAAAAATTAACCATTTTAATAATATTACTTTAAAAGAGTTTAAAATAAACAAATAACAAATTTTATGGACATATACGTATGAGTTACGGTGTTAACTTAATCACATAATCACATAAATGAAGGTCTAGGGTTCTCCAGAATAATCCTTCCCTTCCTTATTAATGGAAGTAAAAAATTCCTTTTCTTTTTATCAGAAAAAATTTGTTAATTAGTGAACCTCTATTTTTTTTTTTGGATGGTGCCTGGCCAACAAAGGGCCTAGAGCACAACAAAAACAGACGAACTATCCAGCCCCCACCCAACTCGGATATCAATCGTAATCAGTTCCCTTAGTCCGCCGTTCCTCTTAAGCTGCCGAAGCAAGGCCGAACCCTGGCCACCCACGCCTAAAGCCAACAGACAACTACATCCCATTCTGGTTCAGTGCAAACTCCGTCAGAAAGTGCATTCTATTCCTACTGAAGTTCTTCCGCGGATCTCTGACAAGACCGTCCCGTCTCCACAACCATCTCGAGCTTCGGTTTGCTTCTACTCTCTCTGAAACTATGAAGCATCAAAATCTGTTGATCTGGCGAGCAGTCCACTTCCACAAAGTCCACGATGATTCCAGGTTCTCCTTGCCGCCTCCCACAACTGGATACTTCATCCACGCCTCCTCAGTCCTCTCAGTCTTCTGTTGACAACCCCCCTATGTTGCAGCAGCAGCACTGGATGTGTTGTTGATTCACTGACTCTTTAACCGCCATGAGACTTCGTCTGCCACGCCTAATCCCACCCTTCCGATTGCATTCATTCCCTTTAGTATAGTTGTCCGCACATGCACCAGACATAACCTCGCCAATCTACCAACAATCGAACCTGAAAACCCTAGATCAATGTGAAAGAGCCCACCTTAGCAAACTCCTCCGGCAATGCAGCAACCCTCGTGGCCCCCTCTGCCTCATCTCCAAGCTCCGCCTCTGCTGTCTGCACTGTCACCTGGAGCATCGAGATGTATGCCACAGCAACCTAATTAGAACTCCTGAACTCCCAAAAAACTCCTGCCGTCAGTCATGATCTATTTGCCAATCTTGAGACGGCAAAATTATCCTTTCGAAGGATGTTCTTGATGGACCGTGGCTTATACATGATCCAATTCTAGTGGAGAGTTCCCTGACCTGTGAGCTTCGCCACTTCATGCGCTAATGAGTTTGCTTCTCTGGGCACCCAAGTAAAACCACAATTTGGAATGCCTCTTGCTAAATGTAGTATGTCATTTAGTACAACTTGAATTTCTGCAATTGATGCATGTGACTTTAGCGCCTAAATGAGTATCTGATTATTTGATTCTATGATAACTTTCTGCATTTAAAAATTTTGTGACATAATTAAAGCTGCCCTAACCGCTAATGTCTCCGCAGCCAATGGCGAAGCGGCGACTATGGTGGAGTTAATTATTGAGAGAAGGGTTCCATTATGGTCTCTAAATACCGCTGCCGTAGCACCCAAAGATTGAGCTCCAACGAATGCTGCATCAACGTTGCATTTGATCCAACCTTCCAGTGGCGGTCTTCAGGTAACCCTGCTGCCTGGTCTCGTTACATTAGTTGAATCCTTTGTTGGTTCTTCTATCATTTCCGCAAATTCTAGTTCCATTAGTTTAGCTTTGCGAATCACCATTATAGGATTAGGATTGATCTTCTGATATACTGTTAGATTTCTCGCTTTCCACACCTCCCAAACTAGAAAACCAACCTTACTGCTGCAAAGATCATAATTAGTCCCTGCATTCAGCCTCATTTTTCCTAGAAGATCCATCATCCACTTCCCAAAAGAAAAAACTGTTAGGGTCGTAGGACAGCATTGAATTTGGGCACCAAACCAAGCTGTCATTGTCCAGGGACATAGTAGCAATGCATGCTCAGTGGTCTCTGGTTCCTGCAAACAAATAGGACACATAGGGGTGTTAGTGATTCTTTTATTAAAAAAGATTTCCAAAAACAAGTAGTATGTTATGCGAAGTCCGCCATAAAAAGGTTCTGATTTTTTGAGGAACTCTTAATTTCCAGATCTCCTGCCATAAATACTTTAAATCTTCACTGGTAGATGAGTTATTGTTATTACCGGAGCTCCTTTCATTCCTAGCAACATGATATCCCGTCTTGATAGTGTAAATGCCATCCGTTCTGAAAGGCCAGCAAAACCTATCCTCCCTTCCAAAAAAACTTACTCGAGTTCTAATGATTTTATCGACCGAAGCTCCATCAAAATACATCTTTAACTTATTCATATTCCACCCCTCTCCCTCAAGAATTAGATCGTTCACAAACTCAATATCAAGGTTTCTAATGACAAGATCCTTATCCATATTCATTATCCACTTATCTTCCAAAATTCTTACTCGCTCTTCATTCCCTATCAACCATCTTCTATTTCTCAAAATAAAATCCCTGCCATGAACAATACTTTTCCACATCCATGATGCTGCCCTTCTTGCCTTAGCAACTTTAAAGTCATCCTTTGGAAAGTAAGTGTTTGTTTGGGTGCCATTATCTTGATAAAAAAAGATATTTTTTCAATGAAAAAATATCTTTTTTATTTTTTAGCGTGTTTGAAAAATTTCTAGTAGTAAAAATAAAAGCACTAGAAAAAAATATATCTTTTTTGAGAAGCTGTAATTTACATCTTTTTTTAAAAGATCTTTTTTCCTTAAAAAAGAGATATTTTTCATATAATAAATAAACAAAAAAGTACTTTTATATTGTTATACCCAAACATAATTGATAAATAAAAAGATCTTTTTATATGAAATACCCAAACATAAAATTACTTTTACTTTTTCATAAGATCTTTTAAAAAAAGATAACTCGAAAAAAGATCTTTTTTTAGAAACTCACCCAAACAAGCCCTAAATAACTTTAAGTACCTGAACCCAAATTGCTTTAGGATTTTCCGAAATTCTCCACGCTTGTTTAACCAAATAAGCTATATTATGACTATATAAATCCTTAAACCCAATACTTCCATCCTTTTTACTGGCACATATCTTATCCCAACTCTTCCAATGAATACCTCTTTCCTTACTTGAAGATGTCCACCAAAATTTGGCAATTTTCTTACTAACCCGTTCACAAAAACCTTTGAAAAAAAGAATCACATTCATAGTATAAGCAGGTAACGCTTGAACTATTAATTTGATGAGGACCTCCTTCCCAAATTGAGTAAGAAGTGTGAAAAGGGGAACGAGTGGTTGAAGCCAATTAAGTGAGGGTGAATGGGTTAGGTCTTAAGCCCAATATGGATTTGATTCAACCGGTTTGGTCCGATAACTTAATTTTGGACCAAAATCTTTAAAATTTATGTTAAAAATTTATACTTTAATTATTTTTACATCTTTAAATAATAAATTTTAATTTTTTAATTTTTTAAATAATAATTAATTTATTGAATAATTATTTATTTACTTTGTGGAGTTTACATTCAACGATCAAATTTTTAATGGTAAAAAATGACTATTTACTCATCAATAAATACAAAAGAGAAAAGAAAAACATCAATTGCATAACATAGCTTTTCTAGAGTTAAAGGAATGAATACCCTACAACTTGGCCATTAGTTTAACGATCTTATTCACACTTGAGTCGCCACAAAAGGAATAACCATGTCATGATCCCCACTGATATGTGCTATCAATGCGTAAAATTTATTTTCCATTGAAATCTTCATGAAAGTTTTTATTCATCAAGTCTCAAGTATCAAGAATTTTCCAGAATTAACTAGACAAATATAATGTATAAATATTTTTAAATTACTGCAAAGGGATTGTTAATTACGATGACTTTTAAATGTTATATTTAGCAGTGTTTTTATAGAAATAAAAAAAAATTAATTGAGTGTCAGAGTATTCTAAAAATACTCTAAAAATACTACAAGAGACAAAATATTTTTCGATGCCAAAATTGACGGTTAAATTTTTTGTCTTTTCAACAGTTTATCGTCAATACGGTGAAAAAATATAATTAAAAATAAAATATTCAAATTAATATCCAACCGTCTATTATTTTGGCGACATTAGAATGTGTTAATATTATTATCACGTTATCGGCAGAGTAATAGGTCAAAAAAATTTTTTTTTAAATAAATCAAGGAATATGTTATTTATTTTTAACATTTATGATATCGACATCACTTTCCGTCGATAAATTTAGACGATAGAGATCCTTTTAAAATTCAGATAAATGGTGTAGATATATTATATAAAATAGACCACTAGAATGTTGATTTTTTACTAACTAAAATCGATGAAATTACTGTCGACTTTTATCAATAAAAAATCTTACCTGTGCATACTTTCTGCCTTTCTCATTTTGCTCCACTTCATCACTTACATTTTACTCATGAAATTAATTTCGACCTTCTCTATTTCACCGCCGCTATTTCACCAACCTCCTCTCTGCTACTGTCGCACCGTAGTTGCTGTGCTGTCGTTACATTGCTCCGTCACACTCACACCGTCGTCAAATCCACTACTAATCATTCTCTTAGGTCTCACTTTTCTAAATTCTTCTCTGTAAGTTTTCTATCTTCTTACTCTCTTTTATATTTTCTGTAACCTATTTGAATTGATTTGCTAAAACTGAATCGATTTGTTGTTTATGTTGTGCAGGACAGGGGAGAATTCTTCGTACATGATGGTGGATCACGTGTCCTCTAATCTCATTCTTTCACTTTTCCAAAAAATGTGTTCTTTTGCTTGCTTCCTAGAAAAAATGGACAATTTATAACTGCTATTTTATAAAATAACATGTTAATTTAACTCGATAAAACAACAGTTGATGATTTATAACCGCCTTTTAATTAATTAAAAAATTGTCATTTTATTTGGATATAACGATAATTTTTAACTGTCATTTTAAACATTTAAAAAACTGTTATTTTAACAAAAAAATTGTAACGATTTTTAAAAAACCGTCATAATTATCGTAATTTTTAAAATGACACTTTAGAT
>NC_029791.2:15463495-15491481 GCF_000816755.2 Arachis ipaensis | reverse complement strand
ATTATCCAAGAAAATTGCCGTATTAACCAACTTTTTTTTGGTAGTGTTCCGCCACTAAAATATCCAGTTCGCCGAAATCTGTTATTCTTGCAAGGCACATAAACACAGGTTATCATGCTCATTGTTATCCATTCAATTATTAATTTATAATAATATGCGGGAATTTGGAATAGAAAATATACATCATCACACATACAAACTTAATAATTGAGTAAATAGCAATGAGAAGAATTGAGATCTTACTTATCTTGTTGGTTACTTGTCTTATATTTGTGCATGTTTTATTTTTATATGTTAGAGTTTTGTATTTGTTTAATATCCACTCTCAATGTATATATTTGTGCATGTTTTATTTTTATATGTTTTTTGTATTTGTCTAATATCCACTCTCAATGTATATTTTTAAGAGTAATGTTATATGACTAATAAATATTATATTATTGGTGAGTTCTACCCAATCCCCTCTATTTCAACATGTAAATTACCCCTCCTGACGTGGCATGTTTTAATTGGATGCTTGGTTTTAGTTTGAGTTAATTTAACTCAATAAGAGTTAATATCTTAACTAAAGTAGGGTAATTTTGTAATTAAATATTTTTATAAGAGGGATAAATATATAATTTCTATAACTTTACTTTGTGCAGAAACTCAATTCACCCCGGTCCCATTTCTCCCTGAAATTGAAAGAAAAAAATCAACTCAACTCTGTACAATGGAAAGCTGTTTCCATTTCCAATGAAGATAATTTTGCTGGAGAAAAAACGAAGAAAACTGTGAGCGCCTACGAACTTGTAGAGCACCCAGACTACTCCTTTTGTTTTGGTGATATTGTGTTTGCGGCTCAAATGATAGTAGCTGTCTCACGGCTTGCTCAGACTCAAAATCAATCATCCCCATTCAGAGTTCAGAGCTTGAGCTTCAATGGCGACGAAGAAGCAGAACGATGATAACACCAAGAAGGCGGGCTTTACTCACTAGTGCCCCCCCAGTCCCCAACCTTCGTTCTCACCGTCGAAGAAGTCGTACGCTCGCCGTCGTTCTCACCCTCAAGCAGCTGACTCGCTTTCGCCCTTCCCTCAACTCCCCTTTTATAGCAAAACAGTTCTGGAACTGCCCTCCTGAGGGTTTTTTTTAGATAACTTATTTTTCATGAATTTGATTTGCCTGAATTATGATACAGTTCTGAATTTATTTGTTATTGATTTGATATTGTTTGGAAATTTTGTTATTGATTTGATATTGTTCTGAAAATTTTCATGATTTTTTGTTTCTTCAATCTGATATAGTTCTAAAATCTGAGATAGTGAGCGTGGTCAAAGAAATTCTGACCTATACCGAGAGCAAATCTCTCTCATGCTCTAAGCCAATCTGTTAACCATAACTCACAGAGCTGTCAGCCAATGCTAACCTTGTATTAGTTAGATAGTTTCAAGGATTGGCTTCATGTTAAACTGATTCATGAAATACTTACTTAATTTCTTGTGTAAGATAATGGCAAGTCAGTGACTGACTTGAAGGCGGAGGCTTCTCTTGAAGATGGGAACCAAGTTTATTGTGTAGATGAGTTCCCTGATAATCCTTTCCTGTGATGTGTTGGGAATGTTACTGGTTTCGAAGATGGTAACATGGAAGTGAATTGGGCTAATGGTTTCACAACCAAGGTATGTCCTACAATTATCTGTATTCATATGCTTTAGTTTAATGAGTAAGCTAGAAAATTATTATTTATTTATTTTCTCAACAGGTTGCACCTTATGAAGTTTTTCGAATTGAAAAACATGAAGGTTCATCTGTTATCTCCATTCTTCATGAAACTAATGTTGAAAAGTTACCTCAAGAGATGATTGAACACAGAAGTCTACCCTTTGACAAGAAGGGAAAGGTGTGTAATATGCATTTCCTTGAATATTAGTAGCTGTTGTTGACTAAATTATTTAGGTGACACTAAGATATATGTCTCATCATTTTCCACTATGATTCTTGATTTGCCACACATAGGCTACCTTTTTTTTCTTCATTTAGTGATTTCGAGAACTGGTTGACCAAAAACCATAAGCCATTGAGGATGAGATTCCTTTAAACTTTCCATCATTTTAAATCTTAAGTAACTTTAATTAGTTATCTTAGATTATTGATGACTTTGTTTTTGCAATGCCGATACTTGTCCCAATAGGAGGACTATATCTAATATTCCATATTGTCTCTTCCCATTGTTGGTAGGGAGAGAAGGATCATGATGACATGCCTGGGCATTTTTAAGAATTTCATATTGACTATGAACTTTATGTCTTGATTTTGAATTTTTTTTTGTCTTCGGATTTTTCTCTCATTATTGTAATTTTAACTGTCAATAACAGAGCCACAGAAGCTGGAGGAGTTCTTTGTTGATTTGCCTCCTGAGCTTTGCGAACTGAAAGTTGTGGGTTTTTTGAAGGATATGGGTAGTTCCATATCTTTGCTACCCTCAGTTATGAATCGTCTTGGAAACTTACTGGTTGCTATTGAACTCAAGCAAATGCTGTCTCCATTCTTCCCAGAGGCAGCTGAAATTAACTCCCATACAGTAAGGCCAGAGGTACTTCTTATAGATATATAAGTATTATATTCTATTTCCTTCATTTGCTATTGTTCTTGTACTGTGTGGAAGAATGTCGTGGTTTAGAGTTACTAACAGTTGTGACAACTACTAGATTCTTGAAGATCTCAACACTGAGAACTGTTAGGAACGGTTTTCGCTTGAAAGACTAGAAGTGCTTGGAGATGCTTTTCTCAAATTTGCTGTTGCACGCCATTTTTTCCTCACACATGACAGTCTTCATGAAGGAGACCTTACTGCAAGGCGTTCTAATGTTGTAAATAATTCCAATTTGTATAAGTTGGCTCTTAAACGCAATTTGCAGGTGAAGTTACACTTTCAAGTTTCAACCAACATATTCAATACCTATATAGCAAAATTGATTATTTTGGATTCTCCTTTCCTTTGAATTTATATGATATACAGGGCAACTAATTTTGGTCACTAGATGTGCTGTCAAATAATTTAATATATGCTAAAATTGGCTAGTAGATAAAAGACATGCTTTGTGGGATTTGGATCTTCCTAATTTTTCTCTTTGATGACATGAAACCTTTGTTTAACAGAGAAAAGATTACCATACTTGGAAGTACTAACAAGGATAAATGGTCTTGAAAAATTGTAGAAAGTCTGAAAGGGTGAAAATATAGAAACTAACAGAAGGCTTGTAACTTTGCTTTTCATGTGTGTTCTACCTTGATAGAAGCTTTAGAATTCCTAATTTTGTTACCAACTTATCTCTACCTTCCTGCCTTATAATCCCAGGTCTATATACATGATCAGGCGGTTGATCCCTGTCAATTCTACGCATTTGGCCGTCCTTGCCCGATAGTCTGCAACAATGAAACGGAAGAAAGTATACAATCATGTTTAACTTCTGTTAAGGAGCAAGGAAGCTCAAATGAAATCCAGAGCAATAAAAATCACCACTGGCTATATATAAAAACAATTGCTGATGCAGTTGAAGCTTTGGTCAGAGCGTTTATAGTTGACAGTGACTTTAAAGCTGCAATTGTATTTCTTACGTGGCTTGGCATACAAGTTGGTTTTATAGCCTCACAATTGATTAATGTTTGCCGAGGAAGTGTTGGCTATAGTCCTCTCTCTGCTGATGTATAAACATTCTTTCCCTCGAAGATAAGTTGGGATATCACTTCATTCATAAGGATCTGCTTCTTCAGCCATTTGTGCATCCTTGTAACAATAAGCATGGAGGAGGTTGCTACCAGGCAAGGATCCTTTACTGTACACCCCAATATCTCAGTTATGATAGGAACTATTTCTGTACTCTATAAATCTGAGAACTCCGTTACGACACTGATTATTTATCTGTTGTAACCTGACATTTCTTTTTTTGCAGCGTCTGGAGTTTCCTGGAGATGTTGTGCTAGATTTTTTGATTACTTCATACCTGTACTCAGCTTATCCCAAGCTAAAGCCTGGTCAATTGACGGATTTGAGATCGTTGTCTGTTAACAATAAGGCATTTGCCTGTGTTGCTGTGGATCGCAGTTTTGATAAATTTCTTTTATGTGATTCTAGCAACCTTTATTAGGTAGTAAAAAAGTATGTGGACTATATTATAAGACCTTTATCAAGTAATGTCAATGAAGGGCCAAAATGTCCAAAGGTACTAAGATCCATTTACATTTACTAATATGCATTATATTTCTTTTGCCATTACTGATCTAAGATGAGACTTCTAAAGTACTATACTTGAAACTTAATTTTGGAAATTTTTTTGGTCTACAGAGGTTAGCTATTATTTTTCAAATTTTTTTTGGGGTATATTGAATTTGAGTGGCTTTATGAGCAATAATAGATTGAAAGTACCACAACCATCCATAATTCAATTTCCAAATTTTTTTTTGTGATTATCTGTTGTAAACTTGTAATATGTTTTCCTTTACTGCGATAGTGTTTGTTATTTTATTTTATTAATACTTTATAGTAAAGCCGTTTTCATTAATTTGTTTCTAATATTGTCATTTAACTTGGTAGTATTATGTTGTTTCCATTAATTTTAATAACAATATAAAATAAAAAGATGAAATATTGCAACTTCACTATTGAACGCAAAATGTGTTGATGTTTAATTGATAGCGGTTTTTGTTCTCAACAATAAACCTGGAAACTGGACTGGACCGGTCGATCAGATCGGTTTAACCGCAAACTAATAACACTAACAGACCGAGCAGGCATATAAAACTGGTAATTAAAAAACCGGCAAAAAATTGTTGAACCGCACAAAAACCAACCGTTCGGATCGAACCGGAACCAGGCCGGTTTACACAAAAAAAGGGAAGCTCATTCGTTTCTTTCTCCCTTTCTCCGTTTCTTTCTTTCAGTCAGAGAAATCACCCAAACCCAACCACAAAACCCTAGCACTGTAAGCCTACACCACCGCCACAAGGAGTGGCATACTATTGCCGTCCGTCGCACTCAAAGTTCGCCATCCGTCATCTAGCGTCCCTCGTGCTCCAAATCTTCAACCCCTGTTTGCTGTCACCGATCACGGTTGCTTCCTCGACCTTGGCGTCCGTCGTCTTTGTTTGCTCAGCCGCGGTTCCTTCGTCTTTGGCATGCAAGTCTCAGCTATTAACACACAAAATTCACCACAATAAATCTCCTATGACATGGCAGGCAATTTTTTGCAAAATGATAATTATGATTATGCTCAACCTTCTTCTGAACAGGTGAATTACATGGGGAGTGGTCCTAGGAATCCCAACAATGATCCATATTCTAAGACATACAACCAGGGATGGAGAAATCACCCAAATTTTGGATGGAGGGACCAACCTCAGAGACATCAGAACTTCAACAATAGTTCTCAGGGTGGTTTCCAGCAGAACAATGATTTGGAAGCAATATTGACAGGTTTCAGACAGGAAACCAGAGCATCCATCAAGAACCTGGAGATTCAAATGGGTCAATTAGCCACAAAAGTCACTGAAATTGATCAGAGGACCACTAATAGCCTTCCTGATAACACAATTCCAAATCCAAGAGAGGAATGCAAGGCTATCACCTTGATAAGTGGACAAGTGGCAAGTATGGAAGCACAAGTTATGCAGGAAATCAGAGCCTCCATTAGAAACTTAGAGGTGCTAGTGGGTCAACTGAGCAAGCAAATACTTGAGAGGTCTGCAAGTACATTTCAAGAGGATGCAGTGGTGAACCCAGGAGAAGATTGCAAGGTTATTCAATTGAGAAGTGGTAAAGTAGCTGGACCTGAGACCAAGGCCAATGAAGAGCTAGTTGAAAAGGAAGCTCCAGAGGAGAAGCAGGGAGAAGTGGAGCACGCCCCTCCAAAGCGTGCAAACAACCCATTCCCAGACTCTCTTGACACTTATCCTACATTGCCAAAGGCTCCTGAGTACAAGCCTAAAATGCCATATCCTCAGAGACTTCAAAAGGAGACCAAGGACAAGCAGTTTTCAAAGTTCTTGGAAGTCTTCAGAAAGTTACAAATCAATATTCCTTTTGCTGAGGTTTTGGAACAAATGCCTCTCTATGCCAAGTTCATGAAGGAGCTGTTGTCAAAGAAGAAGCCTTTAAAGGGAGATGAGACAGTGGTCCTGACTAAAGAATGCAGTGCCATCATTCATAATAACTTACCAAAGAAGATGCCAGATCTAGGAAGCTTTCAAATTCCATGCACCATTGGGAGCACAACCTTTGAGAAAGCGTTATGTGATCTAGGAGCAAGCATCAATTTAATGCCCTTGTCTGTGATGAAGAAGCTGCAGATTCAAGAGGCACAACCCACAAAGATAGCATTACAGATGGCGGACAAATCCATGAAGCCTGCATACGGATTAGTGGAGAATATCTTGGTCAAAGTGGGTAAGTTCTTCCTCCCAGCAGATTTTGTAATTCTTGATACAGGGGAGGATGAGAATGCCTCTATAATTCTAGGAAGACCATTCCTAGCCACTGGAAGAGCTCTGATTGATGTAAAAGTGGGTGAATTAGTGCTTAGAGTGCATAATGAGCAACTGGTCTTTCATGTCTTCAAAGATATACATTCAACAGGTGAAGAAGAGAGGTGCATACAGGCTGAGCTTATTGATCCAAATCTTCAAGAACCCCCTGATGATGCACAGCAGAGTCTGCAGCTCAAACCTCATTTAGTGACAATCAGTAAAATTCCTCCTGACATCAAACCTAAGTTTGGTGTTTGGAATGCATCATCCACCAAGGAGGAGGTTCCCAAAAAGAAGAAAATACCCAGGGGATAGAGAAACAAAAAGATCCCCACTAAAGGTTTCTCCCCAGGAATGAAAGTGGTGTTGACTAAGAACCCAGTATGGATCTATACAGTAAACAGAATTATCTCTCTGGAGCATATTAAGCTAATTTATGGAGACACAGGAAAGAAGTTCAAAGTAAGGGGTGAAGAGCTGAGCCCCTATGATCCTCCTCCTTAGAGGAGCTGACTGTCAAGCTAGTGACGTTAAAGAAGCGCTTGTCGAGAGGCAACCCAATAATTTCGTATCCTTAGTTATTTTTTTAGTAGTAGTAGTTTTCTTACTTATTTGATTTTTATTAAGTTCTTACTAATTTTCTGATCATGCAGCTATTTTATCACAGGAACTGAACACCTCAAAAAAAAATTGGCACACGATGCGCAAGCGTCATTTGACCAAACGGCCATCGACGCGTGCGCGTCCATGACGCGAATGCGTCGTATGCCAATATTGATTCCCTATCCATGCGAACAGAGAGTTGCGCGTGCGCGCGGCTGGCTTCGCGCGAATCACGCAAAACCCAAGGCACGCGGACGCGTGCCTGACGCTGACGTGTCACTAAGAAAATTCCGCGACCCACGCATACGCGTACACGTCGCCTCCGTTGCTCAGTTTTAATTTTCTTCCTCCCTCTCCCAATCCTAATTCTCTCTTGTTGTTTTATCCTTTCCTTTTTCTTTCATATTAATATTTGGCTCTTTTTATTTTCAGTTCTTCTTTGCTTGAGGACAAGCAAACCTTTAAGTTTGGTGTTGACGCTTCGCTTATAGGTTTTCTGTCTATTCTTATGGCACCAAAGGGAGGCGAATCATCTTCACGGAGGAGCACAACCTGAAGAATAAAACGACCGCTAGGATAATTAAGGTGGTTGAGTTCCTTTTATTTTTTATTCCTCCCCTCTTTTTCAATGTTATGTTTCAGTTTTCGGCTATTTTGCTTTGTTTGTTGCATGATCCTTTATTAGTTAGAGTCCTAGGACTAGTTTAGTTTTCCCTATTGCTTTAATTCTGAAAAGATGTCTCATGTATTACTCACTGAGCTTGAATTCAAATAAAAAAAATACAGGAGTGATATATTGCATGAGAAAGTGGGTCTATATTGAAGAATAGTCTTATTTACATAAATGTGGTGGTATTTTCTGTGATTCTGAATGCATGACATGAACAGTGCATATTTTTTATAGTGAAGTTTATGAATGTTAAAATTGTTGGCTCTTGAAAGAATGATGAAAAAAGAGAAATGTTATTGATAATCTGAAAAATCATAAAATTGATTCTTGAAGCAAGAAAAAGCAGTGAAAACTACGAAGCTTGCGAAAAAAATATAAAATAAAATAAAATAACGAAAAAGAAAGACAAAAAATACAAAATGCTTAGGGTCACGGCCAAGACTCATAAAGTAGCTGTGTTCAAGAATCAACATACTGAACTAGGAGAATCAATAACACTATCTGAATTCTGAGTTCCTATAGATGCCAATCATTCTGAACTTCAAAGGATAAAGTGAGATGCCAAAACTGTTCAGGCTTGCAGTTGTAAACCCCACTATAAGAAGAGACATGGGCTTAATCGAACTTTCATTCTCATGCAAATTCACATCCTAAGCTTATATTAGTTTTGGTTGCTTGAGGACAAGCAACAATTCAAGTTTGGTGTTGTGATGCGTGAGCATCTTTCCTATATTTTCCTAGTGAATTTGCATTTAAATTGTTGAGTTTAATCAAGTTAATTATCTTTTAGCCACTATGGATTCTACTTTGATTCTTGTGCAATTCTATTTATTTTAGGTAGCATTCAGCTGGATTTGATGGAGTTTCTGCAGAAGAAGAGATGAAGGCGAATGATGTTGTCAACCCTGACCTCTCTGCACTCAAACTTGAATAACTCGAGTTACAGAGGTCCAATGGATGTGATTCTAGTTGCGTTGAAAAGCTAACTTCTAGAGCTTTCCAACGATATATAATAGTCCATACTTCTTCTCCGAACTCACTGCCAAGACTGCGCCTAACTTGAGATTTCTCAAGTTAGGCGCAAGACACAACAACAATACGTGAGATTGGCCCTGCCCACTTCAAGTTAGGTGCACTAAAGCCCAAGTTAGGCGCACTAAACCCAAGTTAGGTGCAGCTTCACTCAACTAAACTCTAATTCATGCTACCAAGCCCAAGTTAGGTGTGGATCCTAGTGAAGCCAAGTGGTCCCCATCCATCAATTGAAGATTTGCTGATTGCTATAATTAATTCTAATTTAAATTCAAATTTTAAAAATAGGAAAAGATATTATTTTAGTTTTAAAGATAGATTTTAAATTAATTAGGATTAGATATAAATAGGGGGATACCACCTCAATATTATTCTGATCCCAGACTACCAAAATACATTTTATTAGAATCCTTATTTTCTACTCTGAACCATGAGCAAATAATCCTCCATTGTTAAGGTTAGGAGCTCTGTCTATTTCTATGGATTAATTTTATTGCTTTTTCTATTTTAATTTATGCATGGATTTATAATTTAAGAATTGTTTTCGCTCTTTATCTTATGAATTTGGGTGGAACGGAAGTATGACCCTCTTTCTATTTGAGTTCTTGTATAACTTGAAAAAGCTCTTTACTTGAACAACATCTTGAAAACATATTCTCTTAAATTTTAATTATCTGGATTTAACAGGATACGTGACATATAATCTTTTTATTTTTGGGTAATTAGAGTTTTTGTGGCATGCAAACTGGAATTTGATCATGCAACTTCTAATTGGAATTAATTGACCAAGGAATTGGCAGTTAATGAATTTTAGAGGAGACTAGAAAGGTCTAAGGAATTAGGGTCTAGTCACATATAGTTTGCCATAAATTAAATCCTACATGATTAAAATAGTTAGTAAGAAAAGTTAATCCGGAAAAATAGATAACTCTAAAACCTTAACTGTCTTCTCAATATTTTACTCCCAACTTATTCACCTGCCTATCTTCAAACTCTTCTTTATTGTTTAATGCTTTTGAACTCTCAATTACTCTTTTCTGTTTGTCTAACTAAGCCTATCAAATACTATTGTTGCTTAATCCATCAATCCTCGTGAGATCGACCCTTACTCACGTAAGGTATTACTTGGTACGACCTGGTGCACTTGCTGGTAAGTTAGTGGGTTACAAATACCGCACCAGGAAGCCTCCAAGGTTGAAACTCGGTCCAACCGAGCCAACTTCTTCTTCTTCAACACCAAAACCGGTTCGGACAGAGAGAAGAGAGAGGGAACCGAAAGCAAAAACCAACATGCAATTACCTCTTTCTCATCCCTTTTCTTCAAGCTTCATCAATTTGAGCCTTCCATCTTGACTTGGTCACCAAGAAAGATTTCTAACCCTTGATGAACACTTGATCCTTGACAGCTCCTTCTGCTCCACTTCTGCTTCCTCCTCCACGTAGCTACGGTAGCTACCTTCTGTGATGGATGAACAAAAAGTAGAAACGAGCCATACCACAGGGATCTTTTTCTCTGACCGAAAGGGATTGCAACCATTTCTAGGTATGGAGATCTTGAGGCTTTCTCACCACATCTTACCTTTAGTGGTAAAGATCTCAGCCACGCCATACCTTGGATCTTCTTTTTGCAAGAGCCATCATCACCTTGGCTGCTTGCTTCTTCATAGCTTCTCTGCCTCTACCTCTGATAGCTTGCATCTTCAAGCTACTTCCTTGTCAGTAAAGTGACCGAAATTTGAATTCCATTCCAAAGTGGGAGTAGGTAACCGTGGGAAGCATGCACCATTTCCTTTCTCTTTTCTTTTAATTTCGGACCAACCTTTTTGTTGGATCAAAAGGAAATTGTTTTAGGCTTCTCATTATTTCTCTGACCCAATGAGTATTAGCTTAGCATCAAAATAATTCACAGCCACTTTGTTTGACTTTATTGTTGCAAAGGCTGACCCTTGTCATCATATTGGGCTTAATTTTCTTTTTACCCAATAACAAAATCTGCACACTTCAACAAACTTGTTAAACAACTAATTGGTAATTAAGTTAATAATAACCAAAAATTAAATTAATAATTTTGTAAATAATATTTTTAACAATGTTTGATCATCACAATAATTTGAAGTTTTCCAAAATCAACAATCTTCTCCTTGATGATAAACATTGTTAAAACTAAAAAGAGGTTAAGGATTAAAAGCAAAATTACTCCCTTGAATATTTGGAATCCTCTCCCTTTCCATTTGTCACATAGCTCCCCCTTAATATGTGCACTTTTTATCAGTGGAAGCATTACCTGTAACAAGCTTAATACATTCCAAAATGTATTCAACATATGGTACATTGAAAAAATGTTGAACACTTTAATTTTTGAGCATATGTATTAAGATAAACAAAACCTGATTTGTTATCTTCTAACCAATTTTTCTTGCTCAACAAATAAACATAAAGTATGCCTGAATACAGAGTACATTGCAACCAAGACTTAGCATACTTTAACTCAACATGCTCAAAACAAATAATTCCTAAAAAATATTTGCAGTCAAAATATTCAATCAAACAAAAATTATCCAGCAACATAAAGTTCATCCAACATATCAGATCAGAAATTATCAAAAAGTATCAGAGCACCAAAAATTCAAAACTTGATAATGCATAAATCAGAGCATAAACCATTGAATAATTATTAGAAATTAAATCAAAAATTTAGAGCACAAGAGTAATCATTCAGATTTCAGTCTTTGTCCAGTTATCAACAGATTCAACCTTGTTTTTTTTCTCTTTTTAATTCCTCCCCCTTTTGTTATCAATGAGGGTCCTGCAGAACAAATGAAAAATAACATGCCAAAATGCAAAATATTTGTTTAAACCAAAATAAAAAGGTCCAGAGTATCCAAGTACAGTCAACCAATAACAAAAAAAAAAAAAAACAGTACTCAAACCAAAAGAGCAGTAAACTAGAAATTGTTCAAACATAAATGGGCAGTAGTGAGCCTAACAATTAGGCATCAAAGTCAGAAAAATCATTGTCTTTGTCGGATGGAGCCATATCCTTTTCAAAGCTTTGGAGGAGCAGATTTATCCTTTCATTACATTTGTTCCAATCTTTTTCATTTTGGTAAGCCTGCTTACGAGCTTCTTTGTAGGAACGTGCCATCAGTTTGGACATATGTGAAAGCTCATTTACAACGTCCTTGAGTGACTCAGCAAGCTTATATGGCTCAGAAGGACGACTTTCAAGATCACTGTCAAATGACATGGCTGGCATCGAGCCTTTTCCTTTGTTTCCTTTCCCGGTTCCAGAAACTCTGCCTCCTTTGATGGTAGAAACCCTGTTTTCTACAGGCTCATTGATTAAATCAACATGAAAGTATTCAAAGATACATGTGAGAAAAATACCATAAGGTAGATTTGCCTTCTTATCACTACGTACACAGTCCCATATGTGATGCACCATTAAATAAGCACATGAAATAGATGAAGAAGTAAGGATAGCAAAGAGAACTAGGGTATCACAAACTGTTACTCTCTGAAAGGAACTGCTTTATGGCATCAGAATGTGGTTAATAATGCGATGAAGTAGAGCTCTTACTGGACCAAGAGCCTTATGAGTCAGAACAGTACCATCCAGCGCAGAGAAATTTTCGCAAACCTGAGTTAGGGCTATCTGATAAGAAATGCCAACTTGAGAGTCCCACTTTCCTGACATATATGTTGTGGCTCCTTCATCTGTATACCCTAAGGCAGCACTAATTGTCTCTCTGTTCAGAGTCAGATGAACCTTCTTGACATACGAATGGATCACTTCATCATGGTACATCATGTTCGTGTAGAACTCGCGAACTAGGTTTGGATAAACCGGCTTTTGAATCTTGAACAATGGAGTCCACTTGAGATTATCAAACAGAGTAGAGAAGTCAATTCCTTTTGTACTCAGAGTCTCCAGATTCACTATGTGAGAGGCACACAGTTGATGGTTGACCAGAACTTGACCATGGAACTCGTAGGCAGCGCAAGAGTTGAACCGTGCCGGATCAAAGTGAGAGTGATTCTTGTTGAACTTATTCTTGAAGTCTAGAGAATCCAAGTTTGGTGGTTCTCTAGTGTTGCGAAGAACATATTCTTTTGGACGCTGAGAGCTTCGGCTAGATGGATGAGGGGTTGATCACCTTGGAGGTGACAGAGGTGGAGAGGATTGTGAAGCGTCTTCTTCTTCGACCATAGGTTCTTTCTCTTTTCCAACCTTTTTGCGAGAAGAGGTTCTCTGAGCAATTACTTTTCTTCTCATGGCTTCGGTAGATTGTGAAGGGGATGAAGATGAAGCAGAATGTATGTGAATATGGGTGTGTGTTTGGGGAGTAGAAGAGGATGGGGGAATTCTGGAGGAAGGGGTTCGGTTACTTCTCCTAGGTGCCAACTTCTTTTTCATGATAGAAAGATGAAGAAGAGGGTGAGAAGATGAAAGGATGGCCGAATGAATTAGAGAGTGGAGAGAGGTTATAATTGCATTTAATGCTGAGTGGAGAGAGAATTAATAGAATAATGGGCATTTAATGGAGCGGTTATCATCAAGAAAATCTTTTTAAAATTAAAAAATAACTGAAAGATCTTTTCCTTGAATCAAGGGAGAGAGTAAGGGAAAAAGGTTTGATTTGACATTAACTCCCCCTATAAAGATATGATGTGATAACCTCCATAAATTATTTTTAAAATGATGAAGAAATCAAATGGGCCATAGTCATGGAGTGGATAAAAAAGATTTTGGTTGGGCTCAAGTTTAAAACGATTGTGATCAGTCTCCCCCTGTTTCCTGGCTTGTTCACTACTTTCCCAGATTTGTCTCCTTCCAACCTAAGAGACAAAAACAAATAGAATCAATAAAATCCCAATTTTTCCATAGAACTTAAATCTAGCATACCTAAACTGTTCCTTAATGAATAGAACCTATCTTCACATAGAGGTTTAGTGAATATATCAGCGAATTGTTCTTCGAATTTCACAAATTGAATATCAATAGTACCTTTTTGCACATGTTCTATAATAAAATGATATCTAACTTCAATGTGCTTAGTTCTAGAGTGCAGAACAGGATTTTTAGAAATATTTATTGTACTCATATTATCACAAAATAAAGGTATACTATTGATTTTCAATTTATAATCCTCTAATTGAGTTTTTAACCAAATTAATTGAGAATAACAAGCAGAGGCAGATATGTATTCAGCTTCAGCCGTGGATAGAGCAACTGTGCCTTGTTTCTTGCTTGACCACATGTTTAGTGAGCTTCCAAGGAAGTAACACATTCCGGATGTGCTCCTTCTATCCACCCAATCTCCCGCATAATCTGCATCACAAAATCCTACTGCACAAAAATTAATAGATCAAGGATACCATAAGCCATAATTACATGTTCCCTTAATGTATCTAATGATTCTTTTGATGGCTAAAAGATGGGATTCTTTTGGGTGAGATTGAAACCTTGAACATACACCCACACTTTGAACAATATCCGGCTTTGAGAAAGTAAGATACATAAGTGAGCCTATCATTCCTCTATACCGTGTTTCATCCACATCTTTGCCATTCTCATCTTTTTCAAGTTTAGTATTTGGATGCATAGGTGTTTCCATTGGTTTGGAATTTTCAAGGCCAAATTTCTTGATTAATTCTTTTGCATATTTTTCTTGGTGAATAAAAATGTCACTAGGAGTTTGTTTAATTTGGAGACCAAGAAAGAATGTTAATTCTCCCATTAAACTCATTTCAAACTCACTAGTCATAAGTTTTCCAAACTCTTCACACAAGGTTTCATTGGCCGAACCGAACACTATTTCATCCACATAAACTTGAACAAGAAGAATATCATCATTAGATACTTTGATAAATAAAGTAGTATCGGTGGTACCCCTTTGAAAGTAATTTTCTAACATGAAGGCACTAAGCCTTTCATACCAAGCTCTTGGAGCTTGCCTAAGCCCATAAAGAGCTTTTGAAATTTTAAAAACATAATTTGGAAATTCTTTATTTTCAAAACCGAGGGGTTGAGTCACAAATACTTCTCTATCTATAAAGCCATTAAGGAAAGCACATTTAACATTCATTTGAAACATTCTAAAACCCTTATGGGCAGCATAGGCAAGAAGCAACCTAATTGCTTCCATTCTTGCTACCGGGGCGAAAGACTCATCAAAATCAATACCTTCTTCTTGATCATAACCTTGGGCCACTAATCTAGCCTTGTTACGAACAACACTATCATCCTCACCCAATTTATTTTTAAAAATTCACTTTGTACCTTCTTACCATTAGGATTGGGTACAAGTGTCCAAACCCCATTCTTTTCAAATTGAGCAAGCTTCTCTTCCATGGCTTTAACCCATGAGGGGTCTTTAAGGGCTTGCTTTACATTGAGAGGCTCTAATTGAGACAAAAAGCGACATTACTTTGTTCATCAACTTGCTTCTTGCTTGAGGATCTAGTGGTCACGCCTTGAGAAAGATCACCAATGATAAAATCACGGGGGTAACCCTTCAAAAACTTTCATTCTCTAGGCCTTTGAGGTAAGGATCTGCCTTTATGAGTTTCAGCAATCTGGTCTATTCCAGATTCTCTGACTGGTTCAGGAGACAAAATTGAAATGTCTCCTCCATCCTGATGATACATTTTTGGATGGATAGGTTCTTCACTTGGGACAGTTTTGGGATTTTCTTCACTGGCTTTCTGGTTGACAATATCTTCACAACCTGTATCATCTTCTACCACAACACTGGGAATTGAATTAGTATCACAAAAGGACACGTGTATGGATTCTTCTATGGTTCTATGTTCCTTGAGGTAAATTCTATATGCTTTGCTAGTGGTGGAGTATCCAACAAACATTCCTTCATAGGATTTTGGATCAAATTTTTCAAGATTTTCTTTATTGTTAAATATAAAATATTTGCATCCAAAAATGTGGAAATACTTAAGATTTGGTGGGGTTCCTTTCCATAACTCATAAGGAGTTTTCTTTAATCCTTTTCGAATGATAGTCCTATTCAAAATATAACAAGCTGTATTTACTGCTTCGGCCCACAAAAATTTTGGTACATTATTTTCACAAAGCATTGCCCTAGTCATTTTTTGAAGGCTTCTATTCCTTCTTTCAACTACCCCATTTTGTTGAGGAGTTCTAGGACAAGAAAAATTATGTGCAATACCAAAATCATCACAGAATTTTTCAAAATAATGATTTTCAAATTCTTTTTCGTGATCACTTCTCAAATGGGCTATTTTCAAATCCTTTTAATTTTGAATCCTTTTGCAAAGAGTGGAAAAAGTATGGAAAGCATCATTCTTATAAGCTAGGAAGAGTACCCAACTAAATCTAGAGTAGTCATCCACCACCACCAAACTATAATATTTACCTGCTAAACTTTGAGTTCTAGTTGGACCAAAAAGATCAATATGCAACATTTCCAATGGCCTCTTGGTAGAAATTCCATCTTTTGGTTTAAAAGAGGATTTTACTTGTTTGCCTAATTGACAAGCATCACAAGTAATATCCTTATCAAATTTAATGTTTGGAATTCCTCTCACTAAGTTTTTCTTAACAAGCTTAGAAATTTGGTACATGCTTGTATGACCCAATTTCTTATGCCAAAGCCATTTTTCAGATTCAAGTGATGTAAAGCAAGTCACTTTTTGATCTTTTAAATCCTCAAGAGTCAATCCATACACATTATTACATCTTTTGGCTTCAAATAATATTTCACCAGATTTTTCACAAATAACTAAGAAATCCAATTTTCTAAAAATAACTTCATAACCAAGATCACATAATTGGCTAATGCTTAGTAAATTGTGTTTTAAACCATCAACAAGTAGAACATCATTTATGAAAGAAGAGAAACTTTTACCAACTTTTCCCATGGCCACCATTTTTCCTTTTTCATTATCACCGAAAGTGACAAATCCTCCATCATATTCATCAAGCTTAATGAAGAAGGTTGCCTTTCCGGTCATATGTCTAGAGCATCCATTGTCCATATACCACATATTATCCTTTCGCTTGGATGCTAGGCAAACCTACAAAATAAGCTCAAGTGACCTTAGGTATTCAAATCTTTTTGGATCCTTTGACGTCAAACCATCTTCTTTGTCCCAATCCATTGTAATCACAAACAATTTTACAAATTTTATTTCCAATCATTCTTTCACTAACGAAACATTGAATAGAAAAATGACCATTCCGATTGCAAAATCTGCAAAATCTATGAGTTGTTGTTTTTACAAAGCTTGTTGGGTTTTGAAACCTTACATCATTTGACGCTATGTTTGCAAAATAAGGTTTTTCAACAGATTTTGTAGCTTTATGAAAACCCAACCCAGCTTTATCATAAAGAGGTTTTGGACTAGTCAAGAGTTGATTTAAATTTTCTGAACTTTGTGCAAAGTTGGCTAAGTCTTCCTTAAGCCTTTTAATCTCTTTATGCAGCCACTCATTTTCTTCAAAATAATTCAGATTTGCAGTCACAGAATGATGGTATTCACATCTTTTAAGTTGAGCTTTTAACTGCTTGTTTTCTTCAACAAGTTCAACAACAGTTTCAGCCTCCCTTAATTTATCCTTGAGAAAACTATTTTCAGCTTTCAAAATAGCAATTTGAGACTCAAGATCTTGGTTTTCATTTAGGAAGCATTTGATTTTTTCAGAAAGATGGTCAATCATGAGATGAAAATCTTTAGTGTCAGGGTTATGAAAAACTACTTGCTCTACGTGATCAGCCATGAGGCAGGTTTGAGACTTGGTTTCTGATTCTTCATCTTCCTCAGAGTCATTTTCCAAGTCTTCCCAAGAAGCCATAAGTCCCTTCTTCTTTCCCCTTTTCGGCTTCTCCTCCTTCTTTAGTTTTGGGCAATCAGATTTGAAGTGTCCAGCCTCTTTGCAGTTGTAGCAGATCACTTTGCTGAGATCCTTCTTCCTTGAGCTGCTTCTTCTATTTTTCTCCTTTAGCTTCACCATTTTCCTGAATTTCTTAGCAAACAAAACAAAATTATTTTCAGATGAGTTATCACTGGATTCATCATCCAGAGGGTTAGTAACAGATTTGATGGCTATTCCTTTTCTTTTTGAATCTTTTTTCAAATATGTGTTTTCAAAAGCAAGTAAATTTCCTCTCAAATCATCATAAGTCATAGAATCAAGGCCACTACTCTCAGAAATTACTATTGCCTTAGTTTCTCACTCTTTTGTGAGACTTCTCAAAATTCTCCTCACAAGCACAGATTCAGGATATGTGATCCCGAAAGCATCCAAGCCATTGATGATGATGTTGAACCTTTTGAACAGTTCATCTATCAATTCTCCTTCCTTCATTGAGAACATTTCGTATTCTCTATTCAGCATGTCTATTCTGGTCTTCTTTACTAGGGTTGTGCCTTTATGATTGATTTGTAGTTTGTCCCAGATTTCCTTTGCTGTTGTGCATCTTGATACTTATCGGTATTCCTCGAAGCTGATCGCACAGTTGAGCAAGTTGATAGCTTTGGCGTTGAGCTCCACCTTTTTTCTGTCTTCTTCAGTCCAGCTGGCTTCACCCTTAAGAGAGACCACACCATCAGCTCCTTTAGTGGTTGAAAATTGAGGACCTTCTAGAATTATTTTTCAGAGTCTGTAATCTACTGATTGGACAAAAATCTTCATTCTTTCCTTCCAATAAGTGTAGTTCTTTCCATTAAAGAATAGAGGTCTGTTGCTTGACTGCTCTTCTGTCAGAGTGTAGGCCACCATGTTTGAGCCACTATTTTCTGCCATCAGGATCTTTTCTCCAAGCTGAAAAGCTTGATCCCTTTGAGACCAAGCTTTGATACCAATTGATGGTAATCAGTGGCTAAGAGAATGGGGGGTTGAATCTTAGCCCCTTTTTGCTAAGTAATACTTGCTGCCTTTCAAATTATCTTCAGGAGATTTTTCTGCGTTTTGTCTCATAACCAGACACGAGACATTTTTTTTGTCTCGTACCCAGTCAGGAGATATTTTTCAATTTTGTCTCCTACGCAACAGAATCAGAAATGGAGTAGAAGAGAGAGAGAATCACACCAAGAAGTATCCTGGTTCAGCTGCTAAGTGCAATGCAGCCTACATCCAGTCTCCATCACAACAATGATGGAATTTCACTATAATCAAACATATTACAGATTCCAATTCTTCTCTAGGAACTACCCTTCATATCCGAAATAAGTCCAGAATCTATCCTCAACCCTGAACTTGACTTGGTCACCTACCAAGCTTTCAACTGCTAAGTGCTAACCCAACTTGTAAGGGGATTCCCACAGAATCATGATACACAACACATAGATGTACAAAGGACCTCTAAGACACCTATGGCTTTTTCTTTAATTTTGTACACTCTGTCTTTCTCCACTCACTACCTTTTTCTTACAAACCTCACACTATTTACCTTTTTCACCCTGAGACTCAGACAGGCAAAACTAAAGAAAATACAAAATAAAACACATTGAAGGAGAAGAACTTCTGTTAGCTTAGGTAGCTATGAGAACTCTGTGCTTACTCTCATTGTCTTAAGCCTTGGCTGTTCACCCTTATTATAGAAGGGGAAGCCTCCAAGGTTGAAACCCTGTCCAACCGAGCCAACTTATTCTTCTTCAACACCAAAATCAGTTCGGACAGAGAGAAGAAAGAGGGAACCGAAAGCAAAAACCAACATGCAATTACCTCTCTCTCATCCCTTTTTTTCAAACTTCATCAATCTGAGCCTTCCATTTTGACTTGGTCACCAAGAAGGATTTCTGACCCTTGATGAACACTTGATCCTTGACAGCTCCTTCTGCTCCACTTCTGCTTCCTCCTCCACGTAGCTACAGTAGCTACCTTCTGTGATGGATGAACAAAAAGTAGAAACGAGCCATACCACAGGGATCTTCTTCTCTGACCGAAATGGATTGCTACTATTTCTAGGTATGGAGATCTTGAGGCTTTCTCACCACATCTTACCTTTAGTGGTAAAGATCTCAGCCACACCATACCTTGGATCTTCTTTTTGCAAGAGCCATAATCACCTTGGCCGCTTGCTTCTTCATAGTTTCTCTACTTCTACCTCTGATAGCTTGCATCTTCAAGCTTCTTCCCTGTTAGTGAAGTGACCGAAATTTGAATTCCATTCCAAACTGGAGTAGGTAACCGTGGGAAGCATGCACCATTTCCTTTCTCTTTTCTTTTAATTTCGAACCAACCCTTTTGTTGGATAAAAAAAAATTGTTTTGGGCTTCTCATTATTTCTCTGACCCAATGAGTATTAGCTTAGCATCAAAATAATTCACAGCCACTTTGTTTGACTTTATTGTTGCAAAGGCTGACCCTTGTCATCATATTGGGCTTAATTTTCTTTTTGCCCAATAACAAAATCTGCACACTTCAACAAATTTGTTAAACAACCAATTGGTAATTAAGTTAATAATAACCAAAAATTAAATCAATAATTTTGTAAATAATATTTTTAATAATATTTGATCATCACATCAATTTAAAGTTTTCAAACTCAACAAATTAATCTTAAATTGAAGAATTTTAATACTTCAAAGTCCTCTTTAATTTGGTATTAATTTAATTTAATTATATAAATTTATTATATTAACAGCTAATTAAAACTGTCAAATACGTGCTGTAATTAGTGTGTTGTTACTTAATATGTCACATTAGTAAATTTTGATGCAATTAGTAATGAAAACGACGGAAAGACTAATGTAACTAATTTAAAATCTTGAACAAATTTAATTAAAAAAAATATTTCAGAAATTAATTTAAAAAATGAATAATTTTTCAAAGATGAATTTCATCATTTCTCTGTTAATTGGTGGTAAATCACAGAATTAGTATGGTGATTATTACGGATTAGAACGTGCATTTATAAGAGAAGGCCATGGACTAATAGTAGTATCTTAATCATTAATAAGATATGTTTTTGATTAAATAATGTGAATCAAGTATAACATATTCTGTGTTTACTAATTTCTTGATAATCAAGAATGGAATGTTGGGACTTTTGGCAAATTTATTTATTTCTACATGACCTATGTACTTTTAGGCCCTTTTTCCCCTGAAAAGAAGGAAAAGGATTAAGAAAAGATTATTTAATTTAAAGATACAGTTCGGACACACTCTTATGCTTTTGTCGTGAGAACAAGAGACAATAAAATATAATTTATTAAATTAAAATGTTAAAACTGAGAATATATATATATACACACTACAAAGAACACCGTAATTATCGACGCAAAAAATCGACGGTCAAAATGTCGTCGATTTTTTTCGACAACAAAACCGTCGATAAAATGAAAAAGAAATAATTAGAAATAAAATATTAAAATCGATAACCGCGTTGTCTATTATTTTGATAACTTTTCAAACTTCCTCTTATCGTTACATTGTAGACGGAGTGGCGGGCTGAAAATTTTTTTTCTTTAAAATTGACAGACAGGCCGTCTATTTTAATAATTAATAATATAGAAAGCTTTGTCGTCGATAATTTTAAACGATCGAGATCTCTTTTTAAAATTGAATGAAGGGTATAGATTTATTAAATAAAATAGACGGCTATGTTGTTGATTTTTATTTTAATTAAAATCGACGACATTATTGTCGATTTTTATCAACAAAAAATTACACCCCATACTTCCCGTGTGTTGTGCTCGTTTCATTTTTTCTTTAAAATCGACACATAGGTCGTCTATTTTAATAATTATAATATAGACGGCTTTTGTCGTCAATAATTGTAAACGATCGAGATCTCTTTTTGAAATTAAATGAAGGGTATAGATTTATTAAATAAAATAGACGGCTATGTTGTTGATTTTTTTTTAAATTAAAATCGGCGAAATTACCGTCGATTTTTATCAACAAAAAAGCCCTCATTTTTTCTTTAAAATCGACACACTAGTCATCTATTTTAATAATTATAATATAGACAGCTTTTGTCGTCGATAATTTTAAACGATCGAGATATTTTTTTCGAAACTAAACAAAAGATATCTATTTATTAAATAAAATAGATGAATAGACGACTACGTTGTTGATTTTTCTTTTAATTAAAATCGACGAAGTCACAGTCGAACTTTCATAAACAAAAAATTTTCCGCGCCTCTCGTTTCACTCAATTTCCTGCTTACATTTTACCTGAAATAATTAACTAACCCCAAATTGGGCCTTCTCCGTTTCACCGCCACCATTTCACCAATCTTCCCTCTCCGCTGCCACTGCGCCGTCGTGGCTCCACTACCTCCGCGCCGTCGTCGTTCTGCTGCTCCCTTGCCGTCGTCGCTCCGTCACATTTGTGCCGCTGTCACTCTGTAATCGACGGCAAGGCGGTGCCGCAAACTATCATATCTGAGATCGCGGAGGAAGTGTGCTCTCTCTCTCAAAAGTCGGCAAGGTACTCAATTCCGATCCCAATCCCAATCTAACCTACTCAAAATTGGGAATTAAAATAATGTAATGTGATGGTGTTGTTGCAGGTTCTGAGGCTGGCGGTGGTGATAGTAAGGAACAGGAAGGACTCCCAGAGTTATGTGGGAATGAAGAGAAAGACATGTGCTGAATTAGGGATTAAGTCCTTCGACATTGACCTTCCTGAACAAGTTTTCGAATTTGATTAAGCAAGTTCACCAGCTCAATGTTAACCCTGATGTTCACGGTATTAGATTTATGTTACTTGTTATTAGATTTATGTTTCCGAATCCGAATCCAAGCTTTTATTTATTGGAAAAAAAAGAGGGGATTGATGAAGGCAAGTTGGCCTGTCTACTATTTATTTCGGCAGAGAGATTAAATTGTAATTGCATTTCACCTCCTTTGCAGAGAAAAGTTCAGGTTTGAGAAAGACGAAGTCTCAGATTTTTACAAACAGCTCTGTGAGTTTGAATTTACTTTATTGCAATTTGGATGATGTGGATATATTCTTTGTTGAGTTCTGTTGCTAGTTTGCTATATGAACTGTTCCTGTTTTACTAATTGTCTATCGTATGCCATTCTTTAGGCTTGTAAATTGAAATTAGGCGATCTCAAAGGAGCATTGTTGGATACCGAATTTGCAGTGCGTGATGGAGAGAATAATGCCAAAGCTTTGTTCTGCCAAGATCAGGTTGGTATCCCATTTGTCACAATTTAGGAGCTTTTCTTTCCCTTGAATATGTCAGTCTTCTTGTTACTGGTAATTAATGTTTCTCACTTTCTTCTCCTATTGCTATGTTGCTTCCGAGTTCTGACTTATCAGGCATACATGGCACTCCATGACATTGATGCTGCCGTTGAAAGCTTTAAGAAGGCATTGGCCTTGGAGCCAAACGATGGTAATTTACGATTTTGGATCATGCCTTTGGCATAAATTCAATGTTCTATAAAATGAGCAAATTAAAGCTTTATCATATCTTAAAAAAAGTCTCTATATATTGTGAACCATCTATAACTCACCTAGCCATTATTGCAATTCAAGAAACAATTTTAATAAAGCATAGAGAAATGTGATCAATGAAAAATAAATTAATAATACAGCATAAATTAATCAGGTGAAACAATGACTAATATCACTAGAGATTGTTGTTATTTTGAATATATATATATATATAATGAATCAAAACTTGAGGAAATTTGATTGGAAATGAAAATGACTAACTAATAATTAAATAATATTATTCAAACCTGACCAATTATTTCGTTCTACTTTAATTCCTAAGTATGTTGCATGTCTGTTACTACATGTTTATTGTTTCTTTCAAGAAACAACTTGCCAAAAATGAAAAAATCAATCAACAATCAGAATCTAAGACACAAACAAGATAATGCCAAAAAATAAACTCCATCTAATTAATTACTTTATGGTGATCATGAATTGCAGATTTGCAGTAAACATTTAATCAATTCCATCTAACATTCAAGAACTATTAAGTATTAACATAACCATAAATAGGTTTCATATGCAAAAAATAAACAGATAAAAATCAACAATGAAGACAGCAATTTTAAACAAGTAGCAAATCAAGCTTGCTCAAGTCCTGTTTTAGAAGCATTTGGCAACGCCAAGACTGTTAGGAACAATAATTCAAGGTATTAAAAAAAACTTGTATCTTGTATTTTCTAGTCTTAATTGGATTGATTTAAAGTTTGTTGTATTATACATAATTTCAGTTGTTTTGGTAAGTTTGTGGAGATTCAGTTTGATCAAAAAGGGAGAATTTCAGGAGCTGCTATTAGAACTTATTTGCTGAAACGGTCTCGTGTCTGTCAGGTTTCTGATCCTGAGAGAAACTATCATTACTTTTATATGCTTTGTGCTGCACCAAAAGAGATACAGAAGTCTTAAAATATGAAGCTTGTAATGATATGATGTGTAAAAAATTTAATGTTCAAATTTTGCTATAGCCTGTTGTAATGACTAAATTTAATATTACACCATTGTCTTGTTGTTTTGCAATGCCTGTGCATTATGCATTTTTCCTTGACATGATCAATGTAAAAAAGGAGGAGGAGTGCTATCAGATCAATTGTTTAATTGATAGTTTAATTTTTAATCTTTCTCAATTGCATTATTTGACTTGTGTAGAAGTTTTCAGTCTTACCGAATGAGATAAGGCCTAGTTAATTGTTGAATGTCCCACTCCTGCATTGTTGAATGTTATATTTGACAAATGAAAAATCTTGTTTGATTGCATTGCAATACTAAAATATGCTTTGCATATTTTCTTGAATTAAGATGGAGGCACTCTCATATAAAAAAAGGACTTCGAAGAGTTCAGTGTCAATTAAAATAATTAAAACATATCTATTAAAATCGACGGAATGGTTGTCGCTTTTTAATTTTAAAATAGACAAGAAAAACTAAATATAGACAAAGAATTTGTCGGTATCTAAATAATAAAATCGACGGCAACTGTGTCGATTTTACTGGATTAAAAATCGACGGTGATGTCGATTTTAGTAAGCATATTATAAACGAGAACATTGTCGATTATTGAATCAAATATCGACAAAAAAGGCGTCGATTTTATATAATAATATCGACGGCAACGTTGTCGATTTTAGTAAGAATGTAAAATTCTCAAACTCATATTATAGACAGTAAAGCCGTCGATTTTATTAAATTATTATCGACGGCTAGGCAAGCCGTCGATTTTATTAGAATTTTTAAAAACAAACAAGCTTTATAGCGACCACCTCCGCCGTTCATTTTGCCGTCGAAATTTAATATTATCGACGGCTAAGCCGTCGATTTTAACGATGTTTCTTGTAGTGATATAAAACACAATAAATACAAAAACTATATTAATAATTCAGTAAAAAATGTATAAAGAATATAATCTAATTAAAGATATTACGTTCAATTTTAATTAAAAAAAATCGCTTGATGTTTTATATATATGTTTTGTTACTCAATTCATTTTGTGGAAGAGGAACAACCGCTTTAATAAAGTTACGGATGAAATTACTATAAAAATAAAAAGTAAAATTCCCAGACAGGCAGACACCAAAGACGTAACATGGGATCTTATTCAAACAAATTAAAGAGGACCTTATTATTACTTTTAGGAGTATGAATATATATAATTTAAAATAGTACTGTAACCATCAGCTCCACTCCCAATCTATTCTCCACTCTCCGAAATTGAAGCAGCTTCTGCATACAACGGATCTTAGGGCGCCGTGAAGAACACCCGACGTTCGGCCACGTTCGCGCACCGTCGCCGACGTTCGCGCACCGTTGCCAACGCTCGCGCACCGTCGCGCACCTGGGTTTCTGGGTTTCTCTATTTCTGGCTTCTGGGTTTCTCCGTTTTTGGCTTCTGGGTTTCTGGGTTTCTCCGTTTCTGGCTTCTTGGTTTCTGGGTTTGTGGCTTCTGTTCGTGCTGTGTTGTTTTCTGGCTTTTCTTCGTTCTTCTCTTGAGGTAAGATCTGGGTTTCTGGTATCTGTTCAGTGTATGTATACTGTTTCAATTTTTTTCTGGCTTCTGTTCTTCTATTTTTTTATATGATTAATCAAATGTGGAATGAATTTGTTGTATACTTGTATGTTGGATTTGGGAATAAAATTGATGCATGTTGAAATTGAAAATTATGTTCTGGTCTGTTCTTCAATTTTTATTTTTTTAAATCTTGTCAAGTCTGCTCTGTTTATTCCACATGAATTTGTTGTATACTTGTATGTTGGATTTGGGAATAAAATTGATGCATGTTGAAATTGAAAATTATGTTCTGCTCTGTTCTTCAATTTTTATTTTCTTTTAATCTTGTCAAGTCTGCTCTATTTATTCCACATGAATTTGTTGTATACTTGTATGTTGGATTTGGGAATAAAATTGATGCATGTTGAAATTGAAAATTATGTTCTGCTCTGTTCTTCAATTTTTATTTTTTTTAATCTTGTCAAGTCTGCTCTGTTTATTCCACATGAATTTGTTGTATACTTGTATGTTGGATTTGGGAATAAAATTGATGCATGTTGAAATTGAAAAATATGTTCTGCTCTGTTCTTCAATTTTTATTTTTTTTAATCTTGTCAAGTCTGCTCTGTTTATTTTTTTTATTTTGCGATTCTGCTCTATTGAATGCATATAAAATTATAAATTGTATGAACTATGAACTATGAATTGATATATTTCTGGATTCTGGATTGCTGGCATTCTGAATTTAGATGGAACAGTCACAAAATGATCAACAACAACAACATAATGCTGGACAAGAATCTCAGACAGCTTCCTCTCGAGGAAAATCTAACCCGGCTTGGGAATATTTCACTGTGAAATATGATAAAAATAATAAGGCACAATATACGTGTATTTTTTGTTTGAACACTTATAATGGAGGGGGATATATAGGATGAAATATCATCTTGCAAAAATTCCTGGACAAATCAAAGTATGTAGCAAAGTAACTGAAGAAGTTGAACTTCAATTCAAAAGGATTCTGATGGAAAACAAGAAAAATAAGATGGAGAAAAGAAAATTTGAGGAGGAGGCTTATGGTGGGGAAGCACATGCACAAGAGGCTGAATCGCCTAACCCTATACAAGCTGTTGTTCCTACAACAACGGGAGACAAAGGAAAGAGAAGAGCTGTAATAGACAAGAAAAACTAAATATAGACAAAGAATTTGTCGGTATCTAAATAATAAAATCGACGGCAACTGTGTCGATTTTACTGGATTAAAAATCGACGGTGATGTCGATTTTAGTAAGCATATTATAAACGAGAACATTGTCGATTATTGAATCAAATATCGACAAAAAAGGCGTCGATTTTATATAATAATATCGACGGCAACGTTGTCGATTTTAGTAAGAATGTAAAATTCTCAAACTCATATTATAGACAGTAAAGCCGTCGATTTTATTAAATTATTATCGACGGCTAG
Source organism: Arachis ipaensis (assembly GCF_000816755.2). Taxonomy (NCBI): domain Eukaryota; kingdom Viridiplantae; phylum Streptophyta; class Magnoliopsida; order Fabales; family Fabaceae; genus Arachis; species Arachis ipaensis. The sequence goes on along the minus strand of NC_029791.2, from coordinate 15,464,284 downwards.
GCAAGCCGTCGATTTTATTAGAATTTTTAAAAACAAACAAGCTTTATAGCGACCACCTCCGCCGTTCATTTTGCCGTCGAAATTTAATATTATCGACGGCTAAGCCGTCGATTTTAACGATGTTTCTTGTAGTGATATAAAACACAATAAATACAAAAACTATATTAATAATTCAGTAAAAAATGTATAAAGAATATAATCTAATTAAAGATATTACGTTCAATTTTAATTAAAAAAAATCGCTTGATGTTTTATATATATGTTTTGTTACTCAATTCATTTTGTGGAAGAGGAACAACCGCTTTAATAAAGTTACGGATGAAATTACTATAAAAATAAAAAGTAAAATTCCCAGACAGGCAGACACCAAAGACGTAACATGGGATCTTATTCAAACAAATTAAAGAGGACCTTATTATTACTTTTAGGAGTATGAATATATATAATTTAAAATAGTACTGTTGTCCAAATAATTCAAAAAGTATGGTATTATGTAACTATATTCTAGATTGATGAAAAAGGGTATGATATGAATAAAAAAGTGAATTTGGTCATCGAATTGATCATAAAACAAAACATATATGCAAAGGATCAAGTGATTTATGTCTATATATTCACATTTCTTATCCTATATTAACCAATGTTCTGAAAACCGGACCGGCCCGGCCGGTTCAACCCAGTTAACCGGAAACCAGTTTTTTAACCGGTCCGGTCCACCTCTAAAACCGTCCTGCAAAAAATCGGTAAAAAAACCGGTCAAATTGGTGGTTAACCAGTGAACCGGGTGAA
>NC_029791.2:15461070-15462167 GCF_000816755.2 Arachis ipaensis | reverse complement strand
AATCGCTTGATGTTTTATATATATATATATATATATATATATGTTTTGTTACTCAATTCATTTTGTGGAAGAGGAACAACCGCTTTAATAAAGTTACGGATGAAATTACTATAAAAATAAAAAGTAAAATTCCCAGACAGGCAGACACCAAAGACGTAACATGGGATCTTATTCAAACAAATTAAAGAGGACCTTATTATTACTTTTAGGAGTATGAATATATATAATTTAAAATAGTACTGTTGTCCAAATAATTCAAAAAGTATGGTATTATGTAAACTATATTCTAGATTGATGAAAAAGGGTATGATATGAATAAAAAAAGTGAATTTGGTCATCGAATTGATCATAAAACAAAACATATATGCAAAGGATCAAGTGATTTATGTCTATATATTCACATTTCTTATCCTATATTAACTATTTTTGTTTCCCACCAAAACAAATAAGTACTTTTTCTTCTAACTGATGTGATGTCATGTTTGAAAGGATAATGACAGCAATGACTTAGAACACCAGCAACTACACCAAAGAAGAGAATTATGCAGCAGAAAAACAGAAGTCATAGTATTTTGCAGAAAAACAAAAATTGAATTGCTATTAGAAAAATCATACTGAGTAATACTTGGCTAATGCCTTATATACACTTCCTCTACCTCAACAATCTAACCCGAAACTAACATAACAGATTGTACTTCTTTATTAATCTTGTTCTTGAGCATCTTGATTATTTAAAACAAGAGTTACTCTCCTTTACAATTTTCAAGGTTGCTAGTTTTTCATGTGTCACATGATTATAACACGGTTAATTTTAGTAATGGCTGGCAACATATACTCTATCCGCAAGTACCTAATCTGGACCAATCCGTTCAGATAGGGTTGTTTATCTGACCCGCTGCAGGTAAGGTAAAGTACGGTGTGAGTTTGCCTGCAGGTAGGATAGGGTACGGGTTCAGAGTATATCATACCCTACCCTACCTACACCCATAAAATATTATATAATATATATGTAAAAGTTATGTATGTAGTGAAAAAAAGTGAGTGTTAAATTCACAATCTTCCTCTTATAAAAATTTGAAATAACCACTCAACTAGTC
>NC_029791.2:15411112-15458790 GCF_000816755.2 Arachis ipaensis | reverse complement strand
GCTTGGGAATATTTCACTGTGAAATATGATAAAAATCATAAGGCACAATATACGTGTATCTTTTGTTTGAATACTTATAATGGAGGGGGGATATATAGGATGAAATATCATCTTGCAAAAATTCCTGGACAAATCAAAGTATGTAGCAAAGTAACTGAAGAAGTTGAACTTCAATTCAAAAGGATTCTGATGGAAAACAAGAAAAATAAGATGGAGAAAAGAAAATTTGAGGAGGAGGCTTATGGTGGGGAAGCACATGCACAAGAGGCTGAATCGCCTAACCCTATACAAGCTGTTGTTCCTACAACAACGGGAGACAAAGGAAAGAGAAGAGCTGTAGTAGCTACACAAATTGGAAGTTACTTTAAAGAAAGAACTACTCCAGGATCTCAACCAACTTTGAGAAGTGTTTTGGCTAGCAAAGAAATTGTGCACAAGGCTAAGTTGGGACTTGCCAAATGGATTGTTGATGCACGTATTCCTTTCAAGTTTCAATGCAATTCAATCACCTTACTTTCAACCTGCATTGGATGGTGTTGCTGCAATTGGATCTGGTTTTAAGGGACCTTCATATGATGAAATGAGAGTTCATTTGCTGGCTGATCTTAAGAGAGAGTGTTAGTTGCTGGTTGAAAAGTATAGGAGCTCATGGAAAAGCACGGGTTGTACACTGATGGCAGATGGGTGGACTGATCAAAGGCAATGAACTTTAATTAACTTTCTAGTTTATTGTCCTGCTGGTATGTCGTGCTAATGGAAAGATGGTTAGCTCAATTGTCTTGGACAGTAAGTTTTGGCAAGACTGTCTTACCACTGTGAAAATTGTTGGTTCTCTTATTAAGTTGTTGAGGCTTGTTGATGCTGATGAAAAACCCTCTTTGGGAATCGTGTATGAAGGCATGCAAATAGCAAAAAAGGCTATCAAGACCATGTTCAGAAATCGGAAAGCTGCTTATACGCCATACACGAATATCTTGAAAATGAGGTGGGATAAGCATTTGAAGCGTGATCTCCATGCGGCAGCGTACTTTTTAAATCCGGGCATTTTCTACAGTGAGGGTTTTGTTGAGAAGGCAAATGTTTTGAGATCTTTACTTGATTTGCTTGATGTTGAAACACTTTGTGATGACTCAGTTGCTGCAATGCAAGAGATACAGCTATATCGAGATTGTAAAGAAAGTTTTGGGAGGGAAGGTGCTAAGAGAGCGGCATCAAGACTCGAACCTGGTAAGTTATTTGACTTATTTCATATCCAAGTTCAGTTTAGTTTCAAAGTTTATTATGTTGGGTGATAATTGGTAAACATTAAAAAGTATTTGATTTTTATATCTATATAGGTGAATGGTGGAGGCTACATGGTGGGAGTGCTCCTAATTTGCAAAAAATGGCAGTTCATCTTCTTCATCAAACCTCTTCTTCATCTGGATGTGAGAGGAACTGGAGCCTTTTTGAACAAATCCATTCAAAGAGGAGGAACTGATTAGAGCATCAAAGGTTAAGTGACATTGTTTATGTCACCTATAACCTACGCCTTCAATCTAGGTTGCATCGAAAGAAGAGGAATTATGACCCAATTGACATTCAAAGCATTGACACAGTAGATTTTTGGGTAATGGCAGATGAGGATGATCCTGAATTTACTAATGGAGATGTTGAAGGCATTGAAAATACACTATACACTGATAATGCTATGCCTTCGTATCCTAATGGTGAGTGACATAGCAAACTTTGTTTCCTTCCATAAAGATACATGTCATTAACATTGATTTCTTATTGAGTTTTCTTTCTATTTTATTAGATGGTGGAGATATGAAAGTTGAAGTGGATATGTCTGATGTTGTAATTGAATCCTCAAATACTTCTTTTGGTGATATTTCTGAAGATGCTGGCTTTGCTTACCTGTTTATGATGGAGACATCGGAACACTTAATGATGATTATGACTTCTGATGAGTAGTGTCTTTGTTTAGTTGAAGTATTGTTTGTTGAACATTGTTTCTTTTGGTTGCAAAACATTGTGTTTGTTACTTTGTCATTTGTCATTTATGTGCGTTTTGAATATTGTCATTTGAAGTTGTTTATGGCCTTTTAATGATAAATTATGTATTGTTCATTTTGTGAAATTGTTAAATTTTGAATCTTATTAGTTTAAAATTATTGAATTTAACTTTTTAAAATTATGTATTCAATTTTTTATAATTTCGCTCTATATTTAATTAAATCGGTTCAACCACGGTTCAACCACGGTTGAACCATTAAATCAGTCACTTGACCGGTTCGATGACCGGTCTGGTTCTCGCAACCTTGATATTAACTATTTTTGTTTCCCACCAAAACAAATAAGTACCTTTTCTTCTAACTGATGTGATGTCATGTTTGAAAGGATAATGACAGCAATGACTTAGAACACCAGCAACTACACTAAAGAAGAGAATTATGCAGCAGAAAAATAGAAGTGATGAGTATTTTGCAGAAAAATAAAAACTGAATTGCTATTAGAAAAATCATATTGAGTAATACTTGGCTAATGCCTTATATACACTTCCTCTACCTCAACAATCTTACCCGAAACTAATAAAGAGGCTAAAGATTACTTAAAGCTAACTAACATAACAGATTGTACTTCTTTATTAATCTTGTTCTTGAGCATCTTGATTATTTAAAACAAAAGAGTTACTCTCCTTTACAATTCTTAAGGTCGCTAATTTTTCATGTGTCACATGATTATAACACTGTTAATTTCAGTAATACATAGGGCTGACAATATATACCTTATCCGCGGGTATTCAACCCAGACCAACCCATTCAGATAGGGTTGTCTACTCGACCCGCTACGGATAGGATAGAGTGCGGTAGGTTCAGGGTATACTCTATCCTACCCTACCCGCACCCCTATTATATTATATAACATATATGTAAAAGTTATATATGTAGTGAAAAAAATGAGTGTTGAACTTACAATCTTTCTCTTATAAAAATTTAAAATAACCACTAAACTAGTTGATGATCATATTATTTGTAATTTTATGTTGAATTTCTTTAAGATTTTATTATTTTTAATTTTAATTTGAATTTAGTTTTTTATTTTTTATTTTATTAATATGTATGAAATTTGGAATAGTTGAATTTTATATTTGCTTGAAAATTTTTTATTTTTCTGATGGTAGAATAGGGTTTAGTACTTTAGGGTGCGAATAGGGTTAGGGTTGAGATATTCTCAACCCGCAGGTAGAGTACGGTAGAATTTTAAAAAGGTTTTTAACCCGCGAATAAGATTAGAGTAGAGTCCAAACCTTATCCTACCTTATTCTATCCATTGTCAGCCCTAATAATACAAGATGAAAGTACTTGTAAGGCATGCATAATGTAATTTTTAGAGAAAATTAAAGAATGCTAGTTAGGAAATAATATATATATGAAAAAAAAAACAAAAAATTTGCCAAAAGAGGTGACAACAACTTTAATGTTTCTAGAAAGAATCATCTTACAAACATTCTTAATAGCCTTTTTGTTCTACAATGTATTAAGCAACTTAATCAAAGAAACACTACAAGAAACTTTTTGATAGAGACTGATTTTAACGACCAATTGGATCGATTGGTTTTTTCCATGACCAAAAACAGTTAGTCTCTGAATTGATCGCTAATGACCAATTTGATTTGGCATTGGTTTGACGGCCTTATTTTAAAATTGGTCACTATTCAGATAATTTCAGATAATTTCTTATATTGGAATGAGCCTTCAGAAAAGATCATTCTTATGTACCAAAAGACTTATTGGGGTAACAAAATCATAGATCTTACAAGAGAAGACGAGTGGCATAGAAGCAAGTGCAATTACGAAAATGAAGATCCATTTAGGGAAGAAAGAAAAGATTAAAACACCAGCACAAAGAGCAGTGAAAGTAATGGTGATTATAGAAAGAAAAAGAAACAAACACCCAATTGCAATCTTTCGGTGACGAGCATTGACCTGGTCAAACATTTTCTGCTTGCGTGGGCTGTATATAACTAAAGTGAAGAAGAGCATTGAAAAAACAAGGAGGGTTGTTATAACAACGATTGATAGAAGGTGTTGGATTTTTTCCTCTCCTTTGTGAGGTCCAGGCCCAATATTTTGAGGGTGTCTCTTTTCACCCATTATTTCACAACCCTATTTAGATTTTTGGGGTCAATTGAGAGAAAGAGAGTAGCCACCAAAAGAGAGAAAAGAGAGAAAAATAGAATTTCCGTTTTCTTGTAAAGCAGCAAATTTCAAATGACAGTTTCTCATTCGTTCACTGTTGGATCGGCTTGAAATTTGAACTGCGAGTTCTTCTCATCTTGTTATTCATTCTGGTCGGTGAAGATGTTGATTAGAGGTTTTCAGTGGGAGAAATTGACTTCGCAAGAGAGAAATTAGGTTTTCCATTTTTACACAGAGTAGCAATCTTTGAACGGCGTTTTCTCATTCTTTCAGCGTTGGATCGACGTGAAATTTGGAATGTAGATTCTAAACATCTTGTGCTTTATTTTGAATGGTGGAGATTTTAATTGGAGTTCTACAGAGGGAGAAATTGACTTCGACAATAGCTCTATTTTTTGGGTATATTTCATCTTCTTGCTTCTCATTTGAAAGCTTTAGTGCTTTGATGTTTTGGCTGGTTATATGCACAATTTTGTACTTTTTTTGAGACTCTCTTGTACCTCATTTGATTATAGTGGAGCTATTTCATTGGTCTGGATGACCCGTGGTTTTTACCTCTCACATTGAGGGGATTTTTCACGTTAAAATCTCGGTGTGTTCTTGTTATTCCTTTACTTGTTATATTTGCTTGTTATAGTTGCTGTCATATTGTGTTGTGAGTGCTTCCATATTGTTCTTTTGTTGGACATTTGTGTCGTTTCCACTGCTAGGCTCTTTCATACTGGTATTAGAGCTTGTTGGTATTTTTCTGGGCTTGTGATTCTGTGAACAATGGAAGCTAATACTAATACTAGTAGGATGATCACTCTTAATGGTCCTAATTATGATTTGTGGAAGTCAAAGATGGAAGATTTGCTTTATGTCAAAAATTTTCATCAACCAGTTTTTGGTACAGAGAAGCCTAATGATAAGTCTGATGATGATTGGACTTTGTTGCATAGACAAGTCTGTGGATATATTAGGCAGTGGGTTGACGATAATGTGTTGAACCATATTATTGGAGAGACACATGCTCGGACCCTTTGAATTAAGCTTGAGCAGTTGTATGCTCGAAAAACTGGGAATAATAAGATGTTTTTGATCAAGCAGTTGTTGGCTTTGAAGTATACAGATGGGACATCAATGACAGATCACTTGAATAATTTCTAAAGAATTATGAATCAATTATCTTCCATGGGTATCAAGTTTGATGAAGAGGTTCAAGGATTGTTACTTCTTGGCTCCTTACCAGACTCGTGGGAAATTCTCAGAATGTCATTGTCTAATTCTGCTCCTGATGGTGTAATCTCTATGAATCTTGCCAAGAGCAGTGTTTTGAATGAAGAGATGAGAAGAAAGTCACAAGGTACATCGACTACACATTCATATGTTCTTGTTTCTGAGTCTAGGGGGAGAAACAAAAGTCGAGGTCCTAAAGGTAGAGATCAAAGCAGAAGCAAGTCTCGAGGAATATATAAGAATATTGAGTGTTATCATTGTGGTCAAAAGGGACATGTGAAGAAATTTTGTTGGCAGCTAAAGAAGGAGAAAGCCAAGGCAAGTAAAGACAAGAGCACAAATAAAGATGATGGTAGCAATGAAGACAAGGTTAATGTAACTCATGATGATTTTCTTATTGTTGAGAAGTTTGAATCTGTTAACCTTGTTGATAATAGCACTAGTTGGGTGATTGATAGTGGTGCTTCTATTCATGTTACATCTAGGAGGGATTTGTTTACCTCTTATACTCCTGGTGATTTTGGTGATGTGAAAATGGCTCATCAAGGTGTTGCAAAATGTGCTGGTGTTGGACGGGTTTGTTTAGAAACCTCCAACGGTACCAAGTTGACTTTGAAGCGTGTGAAGCATGTTCCAGATATTCGGTTGAACTTACTTTCTGTTGGTAAGTTGTGTGATGAAGACTTGGATAGCTCATTCTCTCGTGATAGTTAGAAGCTCACCAAGGGTTCCATGGTTGTTGCTAGAGGTACACGACACTCTACTCTTTATTTAACTCAAGCAAAGATTGTGAAAGATGTTGTTAATGCTGCTGAGTTTGTTGATGAAACCGATTTATGGCATAAGAGATTATGTCATATGAGTAAGAAGGGTATGGATATGTTATCCAAGAGGAACCTTTTATCTGGTTGTAAGGTTGCTTTGCAAAAGTGCAACCATTGTTTTGCTGGAAAACAAAACAGGATTTCTTTTAAGAGTCATCCACCTTCAAGAAAGCCGGAGATACTTGACTTGGTACATTCTGATGTATGTGGGTCGATGAAGACAAGAACACTTGGAGGGTCTATCTATTTTGTAACCTTTATTGATGATCATTCTAGAAAATTATGTGTTTACACTTTGAAGACTAAAGATCAAGTTTTGAATGTGTTCAAGCAATTTCAAGCTTCTGTTGAAAGAGAAACTAGGAAGAAGTTGAAATACATTCGTACTGACAATGGTGGTGAGTACTCAGGTCCATTTGATGCTTATTGTAAAGAGCATGGTATAAGACATCAGAAGACTCCTCCGAAGACTCCTCAGTTGAATGACTTTGCTGAAAGGATGAACAGAACATTGGTTGAAAGAGTTAGGTGCTTATTGTCACAATCTGGATTGGCAAAATCCTTTTGGGGTAAAGCTTTGAGCACTGTTGTTCATGTCTTGAACCGGACACCATGTGGTCCCTTGCAATTTGAAGTGCCAGAGAAGGTATGGTCAAGTAAAGATGTTTCTTATGATCATTTAAGAGTATTTGGATGTAAAGCTTTTGTTCATATTCCTAAAAATTAGAGATCTAAGCTCGATATAAAGATTAGACAGTGTATTTTTATTGGCTATGGCATGGATGAGTTTGGTTACAGGTTTTATGATCCTGTTAGCAAGAAGGTGATTCGGAGTAGAGATGTTGTCTTTGTTGAAGACCAAACATTGAAGGATGTTGATAATGCGGAGAAGCCAATGGTTCAGCCTAGTGATGATTTTTCTGACTTGGATATTACTTCCTCTATGCCTATGGTAGAAGATGGTAGAGTTGAAGCTCAAAATAATGAGCATGATATAAGTGCAGGTGAAGATGGAACAGCTGATCCGATACTTGATGAAGTTGGTGATGATGATCAAGATGAAGAACCAGCTTTAGAAATTCCTGCAAATGCACTTAGAAAGTCTACAAGAGAGAGAAAGCCTTCGTCAAGGTATTCTCCACATGAGTTTGTTTTGTTGACTGATGGGTGAGAACCTGAATGCTTTGGAGAGGCTGTTGAAGATGAAAGCAAAGCTCAATGGCTTGAAGCTATGCAAGAAGAAATGAAGTCCTTGCTTGAGAATGATACCTATGAGTTGGTGAAGCTACCGAAGGGTATGCAAGTTTTGAAGAACAAATGGGTATTCAGAATCAAGAATGAAGAACACAATTCTAAGCCTCGGTATAAGGCTAGATTGGTTGTTAGAGGTTTTAGCCAGAGAAAAGGTGTTGATTACGAGGAGATCTTTTCTCCTGTTGTGAGGATGTCATCCATTCGTGCTGTGCTTGGATTAACAGCGTCTTTTGATCTGGAGATTGAGCAAATGGATGTGAAGACAGCTTTTCTTCATGGTAATTTAGACAAAGAGATCTATATGGAGCAACTGGAGGGTTTTGTTGTTAAAGGAAAGGAAGATTTTGTGTGCAAGATTAAGAAGAGTCTTTATGGGTTGAAGCAAGCTCCAAGACAGTGGTACAAGAAGTTTGAATCTGTTATGGGGAAGCATGGTTACCGTAAGACAACTTCAGATAATTGCGTATTTGTGCAAAAATTTTCTGATGATGATTTTATCATTCTTTTGCTTTATGTGGATGATATTTTGATTGTGGGCAAGAATACTTTGAGGATTAATGAGTTGAAGAAATAGTTGAGCAAGTTCTTTGCTATAAAGGACTTGGGTCCTTCCAAACAAATTTTGGGCATGACTATTACTCATTATAGAGATTCCAAGAAGCTTTATTTGTCACAAGAGAAGTACATAAAGAAGGTGCTTCAAAGATTTGGCATGAATGATGCCAAATGTGTTGCTAGTTCTTTTGCTCCTCATTTTAAGTTAAGCACCAAGCAGTGTCCAACCACTGATGAGGAGAAACAAACAATGGATGAAATTCCTTATGCTTCAGCTGTTGTTAGCTTGATGTATGCTATGGTGTGTACTAGACCAGACATTGCTCATACGGTTGGTATTGCGAGTCATTTTCTCTCTAATCCAGGTAAAGAACATTGGAATGCTGTTAAATGGATTGTGATATATCTCAAAGGTACAACTAACTTGAGTTTAAGTTTTGGTGGTGAGAAACCTTTGCTAGTTGGCTTTATTGATGCAGACATGGCAGGAGATATTGATTCTCGAAAGTCTACTTCAGGTTATTTGGTCAAGTTTGCAAGGGGAGCTATTTCATGGCAGTCAAGGCTACAAAAGTGTGTTGCACTTTCTACCACAGAGGCAGAGTTTATTGCAGCAACTGAAGCATGTAAAGAGTTGTTGTAGGTGAAGAAGTTTCTTGCAGCACTTGGTTTCAAGCAAGACCGTTATGTGTTATTGTGTGATAGCCAAAGTGCTATTTATCTTGCAAAGAATTCTACTTTTCATGCAAGATCTAAACATATTGATGTTAGATATTACTGGATACGGAATGTGTTAGATTCCAACTTGTTGGAACTTGAGAAAGTTCACACTGATGACAATGGTGCTGATATGATGATAAAAACATTGTCAAGAGAAAAGTTTGAAACAAGTTGTTTGATCGCCGGAATGGCGAGAGCCTCCACCTAGTCGAGAAGGGGGAGATTTGTTGGGTTTTTTTCCTCTCCTTTGTGAGGTCCAAACCCAATATTTTGAGGGTGTCTCTTTCCAACCATTGTTTCACAACCCTATTCAGATTTTTTGGGGTCAATTGAGAGAAAGAGAGTAGCCACCAAAAGAGAGAGAAGAGGGAGAAACAGAATTCCCGTTTTCTTGTAAAGCAGCAAATTTCAAATGACAGTTTCTCATTCGTTCACCGTTGGATCGGCTTAAAATTTAAACTACATGTTCTTCTCATCTTGTTCTTTATTCTGATCGGTGAAGATGTTGATTAGAAGTTTGTGGTGGGAGACATTGGCTTCGCAAGAGAGAAATTAGGTTTCCCGTTTTTACACAGAGCAGCAATCTTTGAACGGCGTTTTCTCATTCTTTCACCGTTGGATCAACGTCAAATTTGGAATGTAGATTCTACACATCTTATTCTTCATTCTGAACGGTGAAGATTTTAATTGGAGATCTTCAGCGAGAGAAATTGGCTTCGACAGTAGCTCTATTTTTTGGGTATATTTCATCTTCTTGCTTCTCATTTGAAAGCTTTAGTGCTTTGATGTTTTGACTGGTTATATGCATATTTTTATGCTTTTTTTGAGACTCTCTTGTACCTCATTTGATTATAGTAGAACTATTTCAACACTTCTCACACTTGCAACACTCCTCACACTTGCAACACTAACAGAAGGAATATAATGTACCATGTGGTCTCGTTAAAGATAGGAGTTGGTCCTTGAACAGTGTTGGTCCGAATAGTGAGAGCAGCAGTTACAGCCAATGTGGTAACAAGAGTTCCAATAATCATAAAATTGTTTGCTGTTTCTTTCTGTTCTGACATAGCTCTTTCATGAAGCTCTTTGTGTTTCTTATAGAATAGTTCCTCTGGAGTTCGTCCTTTCACATTTTTCATGCTTTTAAATGCACCTGGAACTATGCTTGCCACTTCCTATGTATAATTCAGATTAAAATAAGTTAGTTTAGATTGAATAATTCTTAGTTGCTCTCTGAATCAACCAATTTATATCGTAAAGTCATTTTATATATATTATGACTTGTTATTCAACTAATAAATTAGTACAACAATTATAATTTGGAGAAGACTCACTGCAGTTGTCTTTATATGAAATTATTAGTTTGTTATTATGAAAAATTATTAGATGATTTGACATATTTGATTAAATTATTATCTAATAATTCTCAACTAGTAACTTCACATAAAAACAATTGCAGGTGAGTTTCTACTTTAAAATCAAGGAATTGCAGAATAGCATTGGTGTATGCACCCTTGCTCAATATTAGTTGGTATGTAGTTACTCGTCGATTTAGAATGGCTATGTGAAGTAAGCTTTGCCCCTTTGAATTCACTTCCATCAATAAATTTGCATTGTATCCAAAGATAAATTCCAAAATCATGTGGTTTCCTAATTTTATTGCATCAAACATTGCTTTTGAAATTCTTGCACACTCAAACTCTTCCCCTTCCATATGCTCAAATACCATACGCACAATGTCTCTATATCCAGCTCCATCACCCTCCAAGGCTAATACAAAAACAAATAATAAATAAAATTAGTTTTCAATTATTAAAAATTAAGTTGGCATAACTTATCCCAAAACTAGTTCAAGAGTTAAAAATGATCTCATTCATATTTATATATAAAGACTATTGGATTTTTAATTTTAGACTATGTGAACTTGATACATTACTAATAACTTTTAATTTAACTTTGATACTGTTACGTAGGTAATCTGAGATAGGTGAATTGGGCTTGTAAGATTGGCCCAAATACAGATGGAAGGTGGTCTCCGACTTACTTTACGTCTGGGAACCGCCGTCCGAGTTGTGTATGCGAGAGAATGAGGGGGTGGTACCTGCAAAGACACTCCGATACCTAAGTTAGCAAGGGGGCAAGCAGGTTTAGAAAAGTATTGGAACTTTGTTTTACCTGAGTGTGTCAGTGTATTTATAGTAGTGATACAATAACTACTGTTAGAGTAGTTCCACTTCTGAAGGTGGATAACTGTCCCTTTATCTTAGGGTTGTTGAGATATCACTTCTGGAAATGGATGAGATTTTAGGGGACAGGTACATATTTGAATAAGTACTATCTGCCAGCTCATCTCAACCCGACCTCTTTGGGGAGGGGCTCCTGTCGAACCTGATCTCTTTTTATGGGAGGTCGGTTAGGTGGTAAAGGCCAACCTTTGGATTGGGCCTTTTAGGCTTACTTGGGCTTGGATTATAGTGTTAGTCTAGGGTATAAACAGTGCCCTTACTTAAGTCCGATCTCTTCGCTATGAGTCAGATTCGAGTATTAACTGAACTCAGGTTGTTCAAGTCGGGAACCGACGTGATTTAAGTTTAAATCCGACGTGATTTGAATTTCTCAACCGTCGTGTCTAATCAAACGTCACATCCGTTTGGGGTTTCGTATTTACACGTGGGAGCAGTTACATTGGTAACGGCGCGTTTCTTTAATGATCACATTATTTTACCATTGTGCCCCTTACATGTTATAAATACTTTCCCTCTTTTTTCTTTGTTTTCTTTCGTCTTTCTTTCGAAGTTTTTTGCCTGCACTCTCACTTTTTCTTACTCAAAAAATCCTTTTGCTTCTTCATTTTTGGGTGCTTCGTTGCTTTCCACTGTCACGGCTACTTCTTCTTTGATTCTACAGAAAAGGTTGGTTTTTCTTTTCTCTCTTTTGTTATTTGTGTTAGTACTTTATTTTTGTTCGGTGTGCTTTTGAGGAGATTTTCATGCCTTTACCATACCTTCGTTTGCAATGTGAGACGTTAGTATTTCTGCATGTTTGTTAGATGTTGTCGCTGGGTCTTTTTTCTTGTTTGCTTTTGGAGGAAGATTGTCTTGTTTTTGGAAGTCCTGTTTTTTGATGATTTTATTTTTATTTCTAGGTCTTACCACCTTTGTACCTACTTCCTTTTTGTCAGAAAAAATATCTTCCCGTATCCCTGAGACCCTTTCGAGATAGGTAGATGATTCTGTGCTTGATGAGAAACCTTTAATAGATGTCAATTTTATTACCGAGCTCCATACCCATCATAGAATTTGTAGTTTAGAGGATGATGAGCCCAAGTATGAATTGGTGGCCCCAGGTCCTGCGGACCGGGTTTGCTGATTATGACCCTCATTTTTTCTTTATGTACGATTGTCTTTTGTTCATACCCTGGGTCGAGCTATCCGACCTGGGATGATTGGAGACAAAGCGACCGACCTCTTCAGGTCAGACTATCCGACCTCTTTACAAAAGAGGTCGGCCAAATCAACAGGAAGGCCCAAGGAGGCCGAAACGAAGGAACGCAGCCCAAACCAAAGGCAGCCTAAGCCTACAAAGAGAAGGGCGGTTCCGTTGAAAGATAAGTTGACCTCACCCAAAGATAAGATAAGATAAGATAACTAACTTATCTTATCTAAAAAGGTCACTTCTCACCATTATAAATACACTGGAGCACCCAGGTATAACTCATACTCTGATTCTACTAAAAACCTGCTTAATACCCGTGCTAATTTAAGCATCGGAGTCTCTTGCAGGTACCCCCGACCCTCCGGTGACCAAGGATCAGAAGTGCAGTCAGTCCAACAAGTCAGACACAACAGCTCTGGCCGCCACCAGCCAGCCGGACATGTTATCTTCGACCAGTACAGAAGATCTCATCCGAGATCGGCCTATAGTTTCAGGTAACCCTTGGAACATTGGCGCCGTTGCCGGGGACCGGAAGTCATCCCATCATCATGGCGGACGACCATGACAACGACCACGATTCAGATCTAGAGGATAGAAAACCGCACAAAAATGCGGATACCACACTAAAAGATACCCTGGAATCTAACGGGGACAAAAACTCATCAAATCTGGGAGTGATAGAAGCGCTTCAAGATCGCCTAAAGCAACTCAAAAAAGAAAGCCAAAACCAGCAAGAAGTTGGCAAGGATCTACAAAGAGAGGTAAGACAACGTCGGGAATTAGAAGATAAACTCCTACAACTTGAAGCCGATCTCAAAGCGAAGGCTACCCGGACCACCCCAGAGGACAACTCTCGAAAGGATCAAGATCCATTCACTAGGGAAATCATGAAGACTAAAATCCCTAAAGACTTCAAACTTCCGGATATGACTTTGTATGATGGCACTACAGATCCCAACCATCATCTCAGCAACTTCAGAAGCAGAATGTACCTCACCGACGCTTCAGATGTTGTTCGCTGCAAAGCTTTTCCAACGACTCTTACAAAGATAGCAATTAGACGGTTCGACAACCTACCTCCAAAGTCCATCTCAAACTTCGACGACCTGGCCAAAAAGTTCCTGGCCAGATTCTCCATCCAAAAAGACAAGGCTAAGCACGCCTCCATTCTACTGGGTATCAAGCAAGGAGATCGAGAAAGTCTTCGCAACTACATGGAAAGATTCAACAAAATATGCCTAGACATACAAAGCTTGCCAACAGAGGCTGCCGTCATGGGCCTCATCAATGGCCTAGAGAGGGACCTTTCAGCCAATCTATATCAAAGAAATACCCCACATCTCTAGACAAGGTGCAAGAGCAGGCAAAGAAGTACATCAACATGGAAGAAAATTTCCGACTTGGAGAAGCCTCGAAATCCGGTTTCACCTATCGAGATAAAGAATCCAAGAAGAAAAAAGATCGAACGGGAGAAAAAATCAAAAAGTATCATAATTATACCCCTCTGCGGGTGTCCCTTGTGGATATTTACAAAGAAGTCTGTAACACAGAAAAGATACCCCCAGCTCGACCGCTCAAAGGCAAAAGAGGAGGAGGAAATCGGAACGAATACTGTGAATATCATCGGGTCCGAGGGCATTCCACCAACGAATGCTTCGACTTAAAAAACATCATAGAAAAATTAGTAAGAGAAGGAAAACTAAATCGGTATCTTGCCATCCGAGATGATGAACAAAGAAAAAGACGAAGAGATGAAGATGTCGAACGAGCTGAGCGATCACCTCGTACGCCAGAAAGACATGTCCATATGATACATGGAGGATTCGCAGGAGGTGAAATCTCCAAATCATCCCGCAAAAGATACCTCAAAGAAGTATATCATGTCGAAGGGAAGGAGGAAGCACCCGACATCCCTGCAATCACATTCACCAAAGAGGACGCATCCGGTATCATCTCAGGATACGATGATCCCATGGTAATCACCATCATATTGGCAAACACCAATCTCCACCGCACATTAATAGACCAAGGGAGCTCTGCCGACATCTTATTCAAAACTGCCTTCGACAAGCTTGGCTTAGAGGAAAAGGAGCTTAGAGCATACCCGAACAGCCTGTTCGGACTGGGCGATACCCCAGTTCAACCACTGGGATACGTGTCCCTACATACAACCTTCGGAAAAGGGAATCAATCCAGAACGCTCATGATAGACTACATCGTGGTCGACGTGAGTTCAGCCTACAATGCCTTAATAGTTCGGACAACACTAAACCAACTCGGCGCAATAGTCTCAACTCCGCATCTATGCATGAAATTCCCAACTACAGAAGGGATAGCTACAATAAAAGCAGATCAAAAGATGGCACGCCGCTGTTATAATGAAAGTCTAAACCTCAGAGGCACAGGAGAAGAGTTTCATACAATTGAGCTTGGTAGAGTTCAGAGACGAGAAGAACTCCGTCCACAGCCCGAAGGTGAAATAGAGAAAGTTCAGATCAGAGATACCTCGGACAAAACGACAAATATTGGCACGATCCTGAAAGGAGATGCAAAGGAAGTGCTAGTACAGTTCTTGCGAGATAATGTCGATCTCTTCGCATGGAAAGCTGCAGACATGCCAGGCATAGACCCCAAGCTAATGTGTCACAAGTTGGCGGTCTATCCAGGATCTCGGCCAGTACAGCAGAGACGAAGAAAACTTGGGGCAAAACGATCCCAAGTTGTGGAAGAACAGGTACAAGCATTACTGGAGGCAGGATTCATAAGAGAAGTCAAGTACCCACTATGGCTAGCCAACGTCGTCTTGGTGAAAAAATCAAATGGGAAGTGGCGAATGTGCACCGACTACACCGATCTCAACAAAGCCTGCCCAAAAGATCCTTACCCACTCCCAAGTATCGACGCTCTGGTAGATGTTTCCTCCAGATATAGATATCTCTCGTTTATGGACGCATATTCGGGATACAACCAAATCCCCATGTATCCACCAGATCAAGAAAAGACCTCGTTTTTAACGCCAAAAGCGAATTACTGCTACATTGTGATGACTTTCGATCTCAAGAATGCGGGAGCTACTTATCAAAGGCTAATGAATAAAGTCTTTTCAGATAACATCGGAAAAATCATGGAAGTCTACGTGGACGATATGTTGATAAAGACACAAAGCGAAGAGACATTATTGTTCGACCTGGCTCAAGTGTTCGACACTATAAGGAAGCATGACATGCGACTCAATCCCGCAAAATGCACCTTTGCAGTAGAAGCGGGCAAATTCTTAGGTTTCATGCTCACACAAAGAGGAATTGAAGCGAATCCAGACAAATGTCAGGCCATACTTAACATGAAGAGCCCAACTTGTGTCAAAGAGGTACAACAACTCAACGGGAGATTGGCAGCCTTATCCAGATTCTTAGCAGGATCAGTGATAAGATCTCTCCCCTTCTACGCCACTTTAAGGAAAGGAAGAAATTTTGAATGGACAAAGGAATGTGAGCAAGCCTTCCAGGATTTCAAAAACTTCCTGGGACAACCACCTATCCTAACTCGACCACAAAAAGAAGAACCACTCATATTGTACCTTGCGGTAGGAAGTCGGGCAGTAGCCTCAGCACTGGTTCGGGAGGACGACGAAGGGCAACAACCTGTATACTTCATCAGTAAAGCACTGCAGGGATCTGAGCTGAACTACCAAAAAATATAAAAGTTTGCCTATACTCTCATACTGACATCTCGACGACTTCGCCCGTACTTCCAGGCTCACACCATTAAGGTTCGAACCGACCAGCCCATAAAAGGGATATTGCAGAAAATAGATCTAGCAGGTAGAATTTTACAATAGGCAGTCGAGTTATCTGAGTTCGACCTCCAATATGAAGCTCGGACAGCCATCAAATCACAGTACTTGGCCGACTTCATTGCAGAATTCACAGATACCTTGGAAACCCCCCACAGAGTGGAATCTCTACGTAGATGGTTCCTCGAATAAAACTGGAAGCGGCGCAGGTGTGATAATAGAAAGCAACCAAGGAACCCAAGTTGAGCTTTCCCTCAAATTTGGGTTCCCGGCCTCAAACAACCAGGCGGAATATGAAGCGTTATTAGCTGGTTTGAAGCTGGCAAAGGAGGTTGGAACTCAAAAACTCAATATCTTCAGCGACTCACAGGTAATTACTTCACAAATAACAGGGAGATACCAAGCCAAAGATCCAGCCATAAAAAAATATTTGGATAAAACCAAGGAACAGCTCGGACAACTCGGGGAATATAAGATCTACCACATACCCCGCGAACAAAATGCCCGAGCTGATGCACTCTCGAAACTAGCTAGCACCAAACCAGGGGGCAAAAATAGAAGCCTCATCCAAGAAATGCTACAGAACCCGTCAATCTCGGAAGAGGAAAAAGTCCTAGCCATAACAAGTCAGGACCAAGGATGGATGACCCCCATAATTAATTACCTCAAAGCAGAAACACTCTCCACAGATGAAAATGAGGCAAAGAGGTTAAAACGGGAGGCTCAGTACTACACTATCATAAACAACACCCTATACAAGAGAGAAATCTCGATACCGTTGTTGAAATGTGTGCTGACCTCTAACACAAGGGAAGTCTTAGAGGAAGTACATAGCGGCATTTGTGGTAATTATCTCAGAGCACAAGCTCTCACCAAAAAGGTACTTCGGGCGGGATTTTACTGGCCAACTCTACAAAAAGAAGCTACAGAGTTTGTAAAGACATGTCCCCCATGCCAGAAACATGCCAACTTCCACATCGCCCCGCCAGAAGAACTCATCAGCGTAACTTCACCTTGGCCATTTGCAAAATAGGGACTCGACCTTCTAGGACCCTTTTCCCAAGGATCGGGACAAGTCAAATTCCTCATAGTTGGGATAGACTATTTCACAAAGTGGATTGAGGCAGATCCCCTAGCCAATGTCACTGCTCAAAGAAGCCGGAAAGTCTTATATAGAAACATTGTCACAAGGTTCGGAGTTCCGCACTCCATCACCACAGACAATGGCACTCAATTCACAGATGCAGGTTTCACGAAATTAGCAGCCGACTTGAACATAAAATACCAGTTCACCTTCGTCGAACATCCTCAAGCCAATGGACAGGCCGAAGCTGCCAACAAAGTCATATTGGCTGGGCTGAAACGGAGACTGCAAGAAGCAAAGGGAGCTTGGGCCGAAGAACTCCCACAAGTCCTATGGACATATCAAACAACACCACATTCTACTACAAACGAATCACCATTTCGATTAGCGTATGGAGTGGAGGCAATGATCCCAATAGAGGTCGAGGAAGGGTCCCCTAGAGTGGTCCACTACAATGAACAAGCCAACTCTCAACTTCAAAGAGAAGAGCTCGACCTACTTCCAGAAATCCAAGAAAGAGCTCGGATCAGGGAAGAAGCGCTAAAGCGCCGAATGGCTTCGAGATATAATCAAAAGGTAGTGCCAAGAAGTTTCACTGAGAATGATCTCATCCTAATCCGAAATGATATTGGAGCGACTCGACCTGTTGAAAGAAAGCTGGCAGCAAATTGGAAAGGACCCTACCGAGTTACAGAAGTACTTGGAAAGGGCTACTACAGACTGTCTGAACTCGACGGACGAGAGCTCCCCAATCATGGCACGCTTGCTACCTAAGAAGGTACTATAGCTAGAAGATCTAGTCATAGGATGCACTCTTTTTCCTGAAAAGGTTTTTTAATGAGGCACCAAGTTGAGATCCAGAAATTATTCGACTTAAAGGGATGAAAAACTCCCGCATGTATATATTTGCATTTCCTTTTGAATAAAATATATTTTAGATATTCTACAAATTCTTAAGACGCATTAATCTGAAGCATTCATCGTCCAATTATAAAGCAACAGATCGGCAGAAAGTAAAAAACAGATTCACTGCACGATCACGATGGAAGACCAATAAAGATGAAAACGCGATTCATCTAAAGGTCGACCAAATAAAGACAGAAATCACCTTCTACAAATCGGCAAAGATGAACACATAATAATGCAAGAAGTTATCGAAAGTGATCCAAAAAAGAACCTGACGAGGTCTTAAGGATTGATAAAATAATAACTCAAAGACTGGCCGACGTTGAGAAGTCGGATCAAGTCAACCCAAGTTATCAGCAAATCCCTGGAAAGAGGTCTGGCCAACCCTATAAAAGAGGAATTGCTATAACTTAGAAGAGATTGACCTAACGAAGTCGGTCTCCTACAAACAAGTTATAAAAGTAATCCCTGGAAGAGACCTGACAAAGGTCCAAAAAAGAAGATTACGAAATAACTTAGAAGAGATCGACCTAACGAAGTCGGTCTCCTACAAACAAGTTATAAAAGTAATCCCTGAAAGAGACCTGACAAAGGTCTAAGAAAGATGATTACAAAATAACTTAGAAGAGATCAACCTAACGAAGTCGGTCTCTTACAAACAAGTTATAAAAGTAATCCCTGAAAGAGACCTGACAAAGGTCCAAGAAAGAGGATTACGAAATAACTTAGAAGAGATCGACCTAACGAAGTCGGTCTCCTACAAACAAGTTATAAAAGTAATCCCTGAAAGAGACCTGACAAAGGTCCAAAAAAGAGGATTACAAAATAACTTAGAAGAAATCGACCTAACGAAATCGGTCTCCTACAAAAAAAAACAAGTTATATAAGTAGTCCCTAAAAGAGACCTGACAAGGTCCAAAAAAAGAGAACTACAAAAATAACGGGAAAGAGGACCAACGTAAAGAAATCGGTTATACAAGCGAAAGCAAGAAACCGAGAAACAAGTTGGAACTGCCCATCCACAACCTCGAAAGATCCAACCCACAAGCAACAAGTGCAAAGCAATTCAAAGAGGCCGAAGGCTCCGACATTTTCAAAAAGTGCTAAGACAAGCGCAAACAAGTATGATATGAAATACAACATTATAAAAGCTTCAGGGTCAAGCCCAAAAGCTTAGAAGCTACTTGCTATTTTTCAAAATGAAAGTTGCTAAACAAGCAACCAAAAGAAATACCAACAGTCAGCAAAATATCCAAACTACAAATAAAGAATTTAAAAGCCCACAAGCCGGGCCAACTACACAAATATCCAAAGAGAAATCAGCAAAGATCGGGAGCCTTCCCGACAGCATCAATACGGGGAGAAGGAGGCCGAGTCTGGATAGGCACAGCATCCACAGTTCCATCATCCCGGTTCAGAATCTGGCAATCCGGATCAGACACAACCGGAGGAACTGAAGAGGTCGATACTTTGGCAGAAGATATAGGGGGGAGTTCAACATCATTATCATCCTGGTCATCAGGAACAATCTTACCATCCCTCACAACATTATCCAGGCTGAAGAGAGTAAGGTCGGCCTCGGGAGCAATAATCCGGACCTGCTCTTTCAGGTTCTCATAGGCAGCAGTTACGCTGCCAACAAGATGACCCTGGAGCTCGGAGTAATCAGCTCGGGCGTTCTCCAACTCCTCCTTCAGGCGAATTCCCTCCCGATAGGATGTAACATAGCTGTCTTTATGCCTCTGTGCCGTGTCCTCGGCCAGCCTCACAGAAGCCGCCAGAGAAAGGGAACTCGCATTCTCATTCTTCAGATCCTTTTCCAGTTTGGCTACCTTTACTTCAAGCTCCTCCTTCAGGCCCTGTTCCGTGGGTTACCTGAAACTGGAGGTCAATCTCGGACGAGATCTTCGGTACAGGTCAGAGATGATGTGTCCGGCTGGCTGGTGACGGCCGGAGCTGTTGTGTCCGACTTGTTGGACTGGCTGTACTGCTGATCCTTGGTCACCGGAGGGTGGGGGGTACCTGCAAGAGACTCTGATGCTTAAGTTAGCATGGGTATTAAGCAGGTTTTATGTAGAATCAGAGTATGAGTTATACCTGGGTGCTTCAGTGTATTTATAGTGGTTGTAGAGTGACCTTTCTAGATAAGATAAGTTGGTTATCTTATCTTATCTTATCTTCTGGTGAGGTCAGCTTATCTTCAATGGAACCGCCTTTATCTCTATAGGCTTGGATTGCCTTTGGATTTGGGTCGTGTTCCTCTATTTGGGCCCTTTATTAGGCTCTCCTGTTGATTTGGCCGACCTCTTTGAGAAGAGGTCGGGTAGCCTGACCTGAAGAGGTCGGTCGCTTTGTCGCCAATCATCCCAGGTCGGGTAGCTCGACCCAGGGTATGAACAGTGCCCCTGCTTGAGCTCGGTCTTTTTGTTGAGGTCGAGTCTTTGACTTCGGTCCTTCTCTGACGAAGCCGAACTCAAGCATTTTTTCGATTTCTTCCTTTTGTAGAATCTTTTGAATGTAGAACATTTTTCTCTAAAAGCGCGCGCTTTTATATCAGCGCTTTGTTCTTGGGAACGTGAGAGGGTTTAATACCTTCATTAATTGGTATTAATTGCCCCGTTTTCTCTTGGCTTTTTATTTTGAATTTCTCAATCAAAAATGATTTCTCTTCTTCGCTCTTCTTCGTAACTTCTCCCTTTACTCTCTCATTTTCTGTTTCTTGCCTGGAGTTCGTAGTTCCTTCCCGCAACGTCTGTTCTGCTACTGCTTTCTGTGGAAGAGGGGTGATTTCCAGATTTCTCCTTCCATCTTCGCAGTTTTCCGCTTCGAGGGGTGGCTTTGTTGCTTTTGCTCTTCAGCTTTCTTTCGAGGTTTTCTTCTATTCTCCAGGTTCAATTTTTTTTCTTTTGTTTCTTTATATGTCTATTTTTAGAAAGTTTGATTTTTGCTCAGAGAAAGTTTGGATCTTTCTGCTTTTACTGTGCCTGATTGTTGCGTGTTCTGGAATTTCTTCGTTTTTTGTGCGAATCTTTTTGCTTTTCTTGTTGCTTGAATCTTTTTTAGGGCTTTTGCATGTTGTCGCCGTTTCTGCTTGTGCCTTCGATGATGGTTTTTGCTTGAATCTGAAAAAAGTTGCGTCTTTGATGATTTTCTGCTTGGCATTTTTTATGTTTGACAATATTTTTTGCTGATAGACTGTAGAAAGGTAGTGACTTAGATGACTTTGTGTTTTTACTTCCTTTGTTTTATTTGAAACCTTATTTTCTTGTTTGATGAGTGCCGGGACGTAAGCTGTAGAAATTTTCTGAAACCTTGCTTTGTTACTGCCTCCAAAGGATGCCCCATGACTTTGGTTTGAGTCTTAGGGTTTTCCTTTTCTGTTTGTTCGCCCATATCATATTGGTCGAGTTGTTTTGCCCCTCGTCCGAGATGTTTTTGGTAATCCTGTCTTCTTTTCTTATTGTAGGATTAGTTGGTCTCATGTCTTCTCGTAATAACATTGTAGAGATGTCTTCCCAGGTTCCCGAGGGCATGGCTGATTGGGTGGACTCAATGGTTCTTATGTGTGTCTCTTTGGTTAATTCCGAGTTTTGTGCGCAGCTTAGGCAGTTTCATAGGGTCTGTAGTAATGCTGGTGATGAGAAGAATTATGAACTTGTCCCTCCCTCTTCTGACGAGAGAGTTTGTTTCTCTACTCGGGTTGTTAGAGATCGCCCTTTTTTCTATGCTTATGACTTCTTCTTTGGTCAGCTGGGTATCACCATTCCTTTCACTAAATTTGAGACCAACCTGTTATGGTCATGTAATGTTGCTCCCTCTCAACTTCACCCTAATTCCTGGGGTTTCATAAAAATTTTTCAATTGTTGTGTCATGGTTTTGGTATTCCCGCCTCGCAATCTCTCTTTTTCTATCTATTTGTCTTGACAAAGCCTGGAGTAGTAAAAAAGAAGGCGGCTTGGGTCTCCTTTCGATCTTCCCAGGGAAAGAAGGTCTTTTCCATGTTTGACGAATCGTTTCGTGATTTTAAAAACTACTTTTTCAAGGTCCGAGCTGTTGAAGGAGCTCGGCCCTTTTTTTTGGATGAGAATGATGAGCCCGCCTTTCCCTTGGAATGGCAAAAAGATGTGAGAGTATCCAGATATACGTGGGAAATGTTGGATGAAGCTGAGCGGGCTTTCGTGACTGTCTTGGAAGAACACTGGGGTCAACCTCCCCATCTTGATACAAAGAAATTTTTAACCAATCCCTCTCTTCTTCAAACTGAGCTGGGTATTTTGTGTTCCTGATTTTCCCTTTATTATCTGTTTATATTGCTCGTAAATGCCTTTCTGACTTGCAGCTTAATTTCTTACTGTTGTGTTTTATTTGCAGAGGCAATGAAGAATAATGAATCCATGAAGACTTTTAAAAGAGCACAGAAGGCGACTGCTGCTAAAAATATCTCAGCCAAGGCGGCCAGGGAGGGATCTTCCCAAGTGCGTATGAAGCCGTCCATGCCGAGTTCTCCTGGGGCGAGGAAGGTGATCCCCACTCCCCGAGTTCGTCTGGCTGACCCTCACCCAACTTCTGTCGCTCCTTCTGGCGCTCCTCCCAATAAGAAACAAAAAACAGCTGAGCCTTTCAACCTTGATGCTCCCGACTTTAATGCAATTGAATTTGTGGATCAGCAAATCGGTCCCTATGGTGCCCTTTCCATGGACGATGTGTCCATCCTTCATCATTTGGAATTTATGACCCGAAACAGCGTTAAGATGGCGTATATGGGGGCTGCTCTGTACCGAACTGCTCAGAATCTTCCTCTCCATGCCACTAAGGAATTTATGGAAGAGGCTAAACAGGAGTTCGACCGGATGAAGGGCCTGAAGGAAGAGCTTGAGGTAAAGGTAGCCAAGTTGGAGAAGGATCTGGAGAATGAGAAGGCGAGTTCCCTCTCTCTGGAGGCTTCGGTGAGGCTGGCCGAGGATACGGCTATGAGACATAAGGACAGTTATGTGACATCTTATCGGGAGGTTGTGCGCCTGAGGGAGGAGTTAGAGAATGCCCGAGCTGATTACTCCGAGCTTCAAGGTCATCTTGTTGGCAGCGTAACTGGTGCTTACGAGAACCTGAAGGAACAAGTTCAGGTTATTGCTCCCGAGGCTGACCTTACCCTCTTCAGCCTGGATAACGTTGTCAGGGATGGCAAGATTGTCCCTGATGACGAGGATGATGACGTTGAACCTCCCCATGTGTCCTCTGTCAAAGTGTCGACTTCTTCAGCTTCTCCGGTTGTAGCCGATCCGGATTGCCAGATTCTGAACCGGGAGGATGGAACTGTGGATGCTGTGCCTATTCAGACTCGCCCTCCTTCTCCTTGTCCTGATGCTGCCAAGAAGGCTCCTGATGTTTGTTGATCTCTCTCTGGATATTTATGCAGCTGGCCTGGCTTGTGGGCTTTTAAACTTTTGTTTTGTTAATTGCTAACATTTTCTAGTTTCTTGCCTAGCAACTTTTTCTTTGAAAAACAAAAGTAGCTTGCTAGCCTTTTGAGGTAAATTTTGGTGGCCTCTGAAGCTTTATAACTTTGTAGATTATATCATGCTTTTTGCGCTTGACTTGGTATCTCTTCTGTTCTCTGAGAGTGTTGGAACCTTGCGGCTCGACCTCTTTGGATTGCTTTGTACTTTATTGTTTGTAGCTTGGATCCTTTGAGGTTGTGGGTCCAACTTGCTTTTTCGGTTTTCTCGCTCTTGCTTGTATTTTTAGCACTTCATAACCGATTTCTTTACGTTGGTCCTCTTTTCAGTTATTTCTGTAATCCTCTTTCTTGGACCTTTGTCAGGTCTCTTTCAGGGATTACTTTTATAACTTGGTTTTTGTTGTAGGAGACCGACTTCGTTAGGTCGATCTCTTCTAAGTTATTTTTTGTAATATTCTTTTTTGGACCTTTGTCAGGTCTCTTTCAGGGATTACTTCTATAACTTTTTTGTTGTAGGAGACCCACTTCGTTAGGTCGATCTCTTCTAAGTTATTTTTGTAATCCTCTTTCTTAGACCTTTGTCAGGTCTTTTTCAGGGATTACTTCTATAACTTTTTTGTTGTAGGAGACCGACTTCGTTAGGTCGATCTCTTCTAAGTTATTTTTTGTAATCCTCTTTCTTGGACCTTTGTCAGGTCTCTTTCAGGGATTACTTTTATAACTTTTTCATTTTGGACTGACTTTGTCATGTCGGGCCCTTCTAAGTTAAAGTAATCCTCTTTAATAGGGTTGGCCAGACCTCTTTCCAGGGTTTACTTATAACTTGGGTTGACTTGGTCTGACTTCTTAACGTCGGCCAGTCTTTAAGTTATTATTTAGCAATCCATAAGACCTCATCAGGTTCTTTTCCGGATTGCTTTTGATAACTTCTTACATTATTCTGTGTTCATCTTTGCCGATTTGCAGAAAGTGGTTGTTATCTTTAGATCGTCTTTTGGGTGAATCGCGTTTTTACCTTTATCGGACGGTTATCTTTATCGTGATCGTGCAGTGAAATTGTTTTTCACTTTCTGCCGATCTGTTGCTTTATAATCGGACGATGAATGCTTCAGATTAATGCGTCTTGAAATCTTGTAGAATATCTAAAATATATTTTATTCAAAGGAAAGTGCAAATATACATGTGGGAATTTTTCATCCCTTTAAGTCGGATAGTGTCTAAGTCTCAACTTGGTGCCTCGTTAAAAAACCTTTTCAGGAAAAAGAGTGCATCCAATAATGAGGTCTTTTACTTTTTCTAACTGTAGTACCTTCTTAGGTTGCAGGCGTAGTAGCCCTTCCCAAGTACTTCTACAACTCGGTAGGGTCCTTTCCAGTTAGTTACCAGCTTTCCTTCTCCTGGTCAAGTTGTTCCAATATCATTTCGGATTAGGATGAGATCATTCTCTGCGAAACTTCTCGGCACTACCCTTTGATTATATCTGGAAGCCATTCGACGCTTTAGTGCTTCTTCCCTGATCCGAGCTCTTTCTTGGATTTCAGGTAGTAGGTCAAGCTCTTCCCTCTGAAGTTGGGAGTTTGCTCCCTCATTGTAATGAACCACTCTAGGCGATCCTTCCTCGATCTCCACTGGAATCATTGCTTCTATTCCATATGCTAGCCAGAAGGGGGATTCCTTCGTGGTGGAATGTGGCGTCGTTCGATACGCCCATAGGACTTGTGGAAGCTCTTCTGCCCAAGCTCCTTTTGCATCTTGTAATCTCCGTTTTAACCCAGCCAATATAACTTTGTTGGCGGCTTCGGCCTGTCCATTGGCTTGTGGGTGTTCAATGGAGGTGTACTGGTGCTTTGTATTTAAGTCGGCTACTAGTTTTCTGAAGCCTGCATCTGTGAATTGAGTGTCATTGTCTGTGGTTATTGAATATGGAATCCCAAACCTTGTGACAATGTTTCTATATAAGAATTTCCAGCTTCTTTGGGCATGGCGTTGGCTAGGGGCTCTGCCTCGATCCACTTTGTGAAATAGTCTACCCTTACTATGAGAAATTTAACTTGTCCTGACCCCTGGGGGAAGGGGCCGAGAAGATCGAGTCCCCATTTTGCAAACGGCCAAGGCGAAGTCATGCTGATGAGCTCTTCTGGCGGGGCAATGTGAAAGTTTGCATGTTTCTGACATGGTGGACATGTCTTTACAAATTCTGTAGCTTCTTTCTATAGAGTTGGCCAATAAAATCCCGCCCGGAGTACTTTTTTGGTGAGAGCTCGTGCTCCGAGATGATTACCACAAATGCCGCCGTGTACTTTTTCTAGCACTTTCCTTGTGTTGGAGGTCGGCACGCATTTTAGTAATGGTATTGAGATCTCTCTTTTGTACAGGATGTTGTTTATGATGGTGTAGTACTGTGCCTCCCTTTTTAACCTCTTTGCCTCCTTTTCTTCTGTGGGGAGTGTTCCAGCTTTGAGGTAGTTGATTATGGGGGTCATCCATCCTTGGTCCTGACTTGTTATGGCTAGGACTTTTTCCTCTTTCGAGATTGACGGGTTCTGTAGCATTTCCTGGATGAGGCTTCTATTGTTGCTCCCTGGTTTGGTGCTGGCTAGTTTCGAGAGTGCGTCAGCTCGGGCATTTTGTTCGCGGGGTATGTGGCAGATCTTATATTCCCCGAGTTGTCCGAGTTGTCCCTTGGTTTTATCCAAATACTTTTTCATGGTGGGATCTTTGGCTTGATAGCTTCCTGTTATCTGTGAGGTGACTACTTGTGAGTCACTGTAAATGTTGAGTTTTTGAGCTCCAACCTCTTTAGCCAGCTTCAAACCAGCTAATAACGCTTCATATTCTGCCTGGTTGTTTGAGGCCGGGAACCCGAACTTGAGGGAGAGCTCAACCTGGGTTCCTTGGTTGCTTTCTATTATCACACCTGCACCACTTCCAGTTTTATTTGAAGAACCGTCCATATAGAGATTCCATTCTGTGGGAGTTTCCAGGGCATTTGTGAATTTTGCGATAAAGTCGGCCAGATACTGTGATCTGATGGCCGTCCGAGCTTCATATTGGAGGTCGAACTATGATAACTCAACTGCCCATTGTAAAATTCTGCCTACTAAATCTGTTTTCTGCAGTATTCTTTTTATGGGCTGGTTAGTTCGAACCTTAATGGTGTGAGCATGGAAGTATGGGCGAAGTCGTCGAGATGTTAGGATGAGAGTATAGGCAAATTTTTCTATTTTCTGGTAGTTCAGCTCAGATCCCTGTAGCGCTTTGCTAATGAAGTAGACGGGTTGTTGCCCATTTTCGTCTTCTCTGACTAGTGCTGAGGCTATTGCCCGGCTTCCTACTGCGAGATATAATATGAGCGGTTCTCCTTCTCGTGGTTGAGATAAGATAGGCGGCCATCCTAAGAATTCCTTGAAGTCTTGGAAGGCTTGTTCACATTCTGTCGTCCATTCGAACTGCTTTCCCTTCCTTAAAGTAGCATAGAAGGGGAGAGATCTTATTGCTGCCCCTGCTAAGAATCTGGATAGGGCGGCCAATCTCCCGTTGAGCTGCTGTACTTCTTTGACACAGGTGGGGCTCTTCATGTTGAGTATGGCTTGACATTTATCCGGGTTTGCTTCAATTCCTCTTTGTGTGAGCATGAAACCTAGGAATTTGCCTGCTTCTACTGCAAAGGTGCATTTTGCGGGATTGAGTCGCATGTCGTGCTTCCTTATAGTGTCGAACACTTGAGCCAGGTCAGACAATAATGTATCTTCGCTTTGTGTCTTTATCAACATGTCGTACACATAGACTTCCATGATTTTTCCGATGTGATCTGAGAAGACTTTATTCATTAACCTTTGATAAGTAGCTCCTGCGTTCTTGAGACCGAAAGGCATCACGATGTAGCAGTAATTTGCTTTCGGCATTAAAAACGAGGTCTTTTCTTGATCTGGTGGATACATGGGAATTTGGTTGTATCCCGAGTATGCGTCCATAAACGAGAGGTATCTATATCCGGAGGAAGCATCTACTAGAGCGTCGATACTTGGGAGTGGGTAAGGATCTTTTGGGCAGGCTTTGTTGAGATCAGTGTAATCGGTGCACATTCGCCACTTCCCATTTGATTTTCTCACCAAGACGATGCTGGCTAGCCATAGTGGGTACTTGACTTCTCTTATGAATCCTGCCTCCAGTAGTGCTTGCACCTGTTCTTCCACAACTTGGGATCACTCTGGCCCAAGTTTTCTTCGTCTCTGCTGCACCGGCTGAGATCCTGGATAGACCGCCAACTTGTGGCACATTAGCTTGGGGTCTATACCTAGCATGTATGCGGCTTTCCATGCGAAGAGATCGACATTATCTCGTAAGAATTGTATCAGTAATTCCTTTGAGTCTCCTCTTAGGATCGTTCCGATGTTAGTTGTTTTGTCCGGGGTGTCTCCGATCTGAACTTTCTCTATCTCGCCTTCTGGCTGTGGACGGAGTTCTTCTCGTCGCTGAACTCCGCCAAGCTCAATTGTATGAAACTCTTCTCCTCTGCCTCTGAGGTTTAGACTTTCGTTATAACAGCGGCGTGCCATCTTTTGATCTGCTTTTATCGTGGCTATCCCCTCTGCAGCTGGGAATTTCATGCATAGATGTGGAGTCGAGACTATTGCGCCGAGTTGATTGAGAGTTGTCCGACCTATTAGAGCATTGTAGGCTGAACTTACGTCGACCACAATGTAGTCTATTTTGAGGGTCCTGGATTGATTCCCTTTTCCAAAGGTTGTGTGTAGCGATACGTATCCCAGTGGTTGTACCGGGGTATCTCCTAGTCCGAACAGACTGTTCGGGTATGCTCTAAGTTCCTTTTCTTCTAAGCCGAGTTTGTCGAAGGCTGTTTTGAATAAGATGTCGGCAGAACTCCCTTGGTCTAGTAATGTGCGGTGTAGATTGGCGTTTTCCAGTATGATAGTGATGACCATGGGATCGTCGTGTCCCGAGATGATGCCGGATGCGTCCTCTTTAGTGAATGTTATTGCAGGGATGTCGGGTGCTTCCTCCTTTCCCTTGACATGATATACTTCTTTGAGATGTCTTTTGCGAGATGATTTGGAGATCCCACCTCCTGTGAATCCGCCGTGTATCATGTGGACGTGTCTTTCTGGTGTCTGAGGTGATCGTTCAGTTCGTCCGTCATCTTCGTCCCTTCGTCTCTTTCTTTGGTTCTCATCTCGGGTGGCCAGAAATCGATCTAATTTTTCTTCTCTCACCAATTTTTCTATGATATTTTTTAAGTCAAAGCACTCGTTGGTGGAGTGCCCTCGGACTCGATGGTATTCACAGTATTCATTCCGGTTTCCTCCTCCCCTTTTGCCTTTGAGTGGTCGCGCTGGGGGGATTTTCTCTGTATGACAGACTTCTTTGTATACGTCGACCAGGGATGCCCTGAGAGGAGTGTAATTATGGTATTTTTTTATTTTCTCCCCTTGTCGATCTTCTTTCCTTTTGGATTCCTTGTCTTTATCTCGGTAGGGGGCCCCAGATTTTGAGGTTTCTCCCAACTGAGCGTTTTCTTCCATGTTGTGTATTTTTCTGCTCGCTCCTGTACTTCGTCTAGGGAGGTAGGGTACTTCTTTGATATAGATTGGCTAAAAGGTCCCTCTCGTAGGCCATTGATGAGTCCCATGATGGCAGCCTCTGTTGGTAAGCTTTGTATGTCCATGCATGTTTTGTTGAATCTTTCCATGTAGTTGCGGAGGCTCTCCCGATCTCTTTGCTTGATCCCTAGTAAACTGGGGGCGTGCTTGGGCTTATCTTTCTGGATGGAGGATCTGGCTAGGAATTTTTTGGCCAGGTCGTCAAAGTTTGAGATGGACTTTGGAGGTAGGTTGTCGAACCATCTGATCGCTGTCTTCGTGAGAGTTGTTGGAAAGGCTTTACAGCGAACAGCATCTGAGGCGTCGGTGAGGTACATTCTGCTTCTGAAATTGCTGAGATGGTGGTTGGGATCTGTGGTGCCATCATACAAAGTCATATCCGGGAGTTTGAAGACTTTTGGAACTTTGGTTTTCATAATTTCCCTGGTGAATGGGTCTTGCTCTTTGCGTGAATTTTCGTCTGGGGTGGTCCGAGGAGCTTTTGATTTGATATCGGCTTCTAATTGCTGTAGTTTTTCTTCCAATTCTCGATGTCGCCATACCTCTCTTTGTAGATCCTTTCCGATCTCTCTTTGTTGTTGGGTTTCTTTTTCAAGTTGCTTTAAGCGATCTTGAAGCGCTTCTATTGCTCCCGGATTTGGTGAGTTTTTGTCCCCGTTGGATTCCGGAGTATCTTTCAGTGTAGTATCCGCGTTTTTGCGCGGCGTTCTATCTTCTAGATCTGAATCGTGGTCATTGTCATGGTCGTCCGCCATGGTGATGGGATGACTTCCAGGTTCCCCGGCAACGGCGCCAATGTTCCATGGGTTACCTGAAACTGGAGGTCGATCTCGGACGAGATCTTCGGTACTGGTCGGAGATGACGTGTCCGACTGGCTGGTGGCGGCCGGAGCTGTTGTGTCCGACTTGTTGGATTGGCTGTACTGCTGATCCTTGGTCACCGGAGGGTGGGGGTACCTGCAAGAGACTCCGATGTTTAAGTTAGCATGGGTATTAAGCAAGTTTTATGTAGAATCAGAGTATGAGTTATACCTGGGTGCTCCAGTGTATTTATAGTGGTTGTAGAGTGACCTTTCTAGATAAGATAAGTTAGTTATCTTATCTTATCTTATCTTCTGGTGAGGTCAGCTTATCTTCAATGGAACCGCCTTTATCTTTATAGGCTTTGATTGCCTTTGGATTTGGGTCGTGTTCCTCTATTTGGGCCCTTTATTGGTCTCTCCTGTTGATTTGGCCAACCTCTTTGAGAAGAGGTCGGGTAGCCTGACCTGAAGAAGTCGGTCGCTTTGTCGCCAATCATCCTAGGTCGGGTAGCTCGACCCAGGGTATGAACAGGCCCTTCATCCGATCAAACTCCTGTTTAGCTTCCTCCATAAAAGCTTTAGTGGCATGGAGAGGAAGATTTTGAGCAGTCCGGTATAGGGCAGCCCCTATATATGCCATTCTAACACTGCTTCGAGTTATAAAGTCTAGATGGGCGAAGGATCGACACATCATCCATAGGAAGGGCACCGAAGGGACCAATTTGCTGATCTACAAACTCGATGGCATCAAAATCAGGAGCATCAAGGTTGAAAGGCTCAATTGTTTTTTGCTTCTTGTTAGGAGGAGCACCAGAAGCAGCGGCAGAAGACTGAGGAGGCTCAGCCAGACGAACCCGAGGAGTGGAGATCACCTTCCTCGGCCCAGGAGAACTCGGCACGGGCGACTTCACTTGAAATTGAGAAGATCCCTCTCCGGCCGCCTTGGCCGAGATATTTTGAGCAGCAGTCGCCTTCTTTGCCTTTTTTAAGGCCTTCATGGAATCATTGTTTTTTGACATCTCTGCAAATACAGAAATCAGTCACAATAAAGGATTACAATCATAAGAAGAGGAAGCCAAACTAAGAAAACAAGTACAGAAACAAGTCAGACAAGTACCCAAAACAGTCTGAACCAGGGACGGGTCATTCAAAAACTTTTTTGTATCAAGATGGGGTGGTAACCCCCATAAATCCTCAAGAACAACAACAAAAGCTCGCTCAACCTCATCAAGCATCTCCCAGGTATAACGAGACACCCTCACATCTTTTTGCCACTCTAGAGGAAAAGCAGGCTCATCATTTTCGTCAAGAAAAAAGGGTCGGGCCCCCTCGACAGCACGAACTCTAAAGAAGTAATTCTTAAAGTCCTTAAAAGACTCGTCATACATGGCAAAAACATTATGGCTCTGGGCCGACCTGAAAGAAACCCAGGAAGCTTTCTTTTTGGAGGAACCTCCAGGCTTGATAGAGACAAAAAGATAAAGGAAAAGAGTCTGAAAAGGTGTTACGCCTAACTCTCAGCAAAGCAGCTGAAAAATCTTGATGAAACCCCAGGAATTCGGGTGAAGCTGGGATGGGGCAATGTTACATGACCACAACAAGTCGGTCTCGAAAGCAGTAAAAGGAAAAGTAATGTCCAACTGGCTGAAGAAATATTCATAAGCATAGAAGAAGGGATGCTTCCCCTCGACAGAAGTAGGAAAACAAACCCTCTCGTCAGAGTCGGGAGCTACAAGCTCATAATCCCTCTCCCGGGCACTGCTACCACAAATCCTATGATGTTTCCTCAACTCTACACAAAATTCAGCATCCACGACAGAGACACACATTAAGACAAGGGAGTCCAGCCAATCGGACATTCCCTCGAAAACTTTAGAAGACACCTCTACAACGTTATTGCGAGAAGACATGAGGCCAACTAATCCTACAATAAGAAAAGAAGATTGGATTACTAAAAAACATCTCGGACGAGGGGCAAAACAACTTGACAGACGAACAAACAGAAAAAGGAAAACCCCAAGACTCAAAACCAAAGTCCTGGGGCTTCCTTTGGAGGCAGTAACAAATCAAGGTTTCAGGAAAAATCTACAGTTTACGTCCCAACATTTCTCAAACAAGAAAAGAAGATCTCAAATAGCAAACATTTCGAAGAAAAAAAACACAAAGTCATCGAAGCCACTATCTTCCTACAGTCTATCAGCAAGGAGCATCACCAACATCAAACATGCCAAAGCAGAAATCATCAAAGACACAACCTTTTTTCAGAAATCAAACAAAATCATCACTACAAAGCTTCAAAATCAAAAGCACAAACAGAAACGGTGATAACGTGCAAGCATCAAACAAAGAGGAAAGGCGAAAAGGTTCATACAAAAGACAAAGAAACTCCCAGAACACACATTACAACAAGCAATCTGGCACAACAAAAGCAGAAAGATCTAAACTTTCTCCAAGCAAAATCAAAACTTTCTCAAAATCAGACAAGAAAATGACGCGGAAAAGAGAAAGGAAGAAAAGCCAACCTGAACAAAGAGAGAAGCTGCAAAAGAGATTGAAGATGGAAAGATGGAATCACCCAGAGAATCGCCAAGTGACGCTATCACGCAAGAAAAGGCAAAATGATGCAGACGAAAACAGAAAGTGAGAGAGTGAAGGAAGAAGTTACGAAGAGAGCACGAAGGAGAGAAACCGTTTTTGATCGAAAGATTCAAAATAAAAAACCAAGGGAAACGGGCAATTAAAACCAATTAATGAAGGTATTTAAAGCCTCGCATATTCCCAAGGTCAAAATACTAAATGCAAAAGCGCGCGCTTTCAGAAGAAGCGAAAGAAGAAACGTTCCACATTCAAAAAAGGCTCTACAAAGGAAGGAATCGACAAAATGCTTGAGTTCGGCTTCACTAGAAGGACCGAAGTCAAGGATTCGACCTCAACAAAAAGACCGAGCTCAAGCAGGGGCACTGTTCATACCCTGGGTCGAGCTATCCGACCTGGGATGATTGGAGACAAAGCGACCGACCTCTTCAGGTCAGACTATCCGACTTCTTTACAAAAGAGGTCGGCCAAATCGACAGGAAGGCCCAAGGAGGCCCAAACGAAGGAACGCAGCCCAAACCAAAGGCAACCCAAGCCTACAAAGAGAAGGGCAGTTCCGTTGAAAGATATGTTGACCTCACCCAAAGATAAGATAAGATAAGATAACTAACTTATCTTATCTAAAAAGGTCATTTCTCACCATTATAAATACACTGGAGCACCCAGGTATAACTCATACTCTGATTCTACTAAAAACCTGCTTAATACCCGTGCTAACTTAAGTATCGGAGTCTCTTGTAGGTACCCCCTACCCTTCGATGACCAAGGATCAGAAGTGCAGTCAGTCCAATAAGTCAGACACAACAGCTCCGGCCGCCACCAGCCAGCCGGACACGTTATCTCCGACCAGTACAGAAGATCTCATCCGAGATCGGCCTACAATTTCAGGTAACCCTCGGAACACCTTTTTACCTGTCTAGGGATTTCCTTTCCTTTCTCTGACTTTGAAATGGAGGTCTTGGGCCATTGCTGAGTTGCTCCTACCCAACTCTACCCCAACTCTTGGTGTTTCATGAAAATCTACTAACTCATCAGCCAAGAGCTGGACTTCCTGACTTCTTTAAAGATTTTTTTTCTATCTTTTCCATCTGACCAAACCATTTAGCGCTCAGAATAATAAGCAACAGTGGGTTTTCTTCCGAGCTATTCAGGGACGGAAGGTTTTTTCAATCTTTGATGAATCTTTTCATGATTTTAAAAGCTTCTTCTTCAAAGTCCAAGCTGTGGAGAGTCACCATCCCTTTTTCCTAGAGAAGAACAATTATCCTTGATTTCCTTTATACTGGTTGGAGGTCTCCCCTGTTAAGAAGTATGGCCTGGATGATTTAGACGAGGTTGAGGAGGCCATTGTGGGGTTTTTCCGAGAGGCTTGGGGGAGAGCTCCCAATCTGGATACTAAGAAATTTCTTCTGGGTTCTCCGAGTGTTGTGCGGACCCAACTAGGTAGTTTTTGCTTTTTGTAGTTGTTTTTGAAGGTTTCCCACTTGTGATATTTTTCGATTTGTAAACTGATTGCTTTTATTTCTTCCTTTCAGAAATGGTGAAGAGTGAATCTAGCGCTGCCTATCAGAAGGTCCAAGAGGCTAAGAGGAAGGCTAGGGCCAGAGCTGATGTTGCGAAGGCCGGAGCTACTGGCGTTCCTTCTCCTCCTCCTCATGACTCGGGGACCTCCTCTGGCCCAATTATGGTAACCTCTGCCTCTGCTTCTCCTCTCCCTCCTCCTGCCCTAATCCCCCCAATCCGACCTCTTTCCAAACCTGAGAAAAAGAAACGTAAGATCTCGGAGTCCGGTTCTATTGCTGGAGAGTCCGGCTTCGACGGTCCGAAGTTCATTCGGAAGCACATCTTCCCTCATAGCTAGATTGCTATGGATGATTCTTCCCTTCGAAATCATCTTCAGATTTTGGTTCGCGGAGGGGTTCAGACTGCTGGGGTTTGCACTGGTCTTCTTGATATCTTAGACAAAACTCCTTTGAGTTCTTTGAGTTCTTCCCAAAAAACTGTGGAAGAGCTTTAGGGGAGGATTGTCCTTTATCAAGAAGAGGAGCAAAGGCTTTAAGGGGAGAATACCTGGCTAAAAGAGGAGTTGACCCGGCTTCAGGAGAGGGAGAAGAAGCTTTTGGGTTAGTGTGCCATGGCGGAGGGTCTGAAGGAGAAGGCAAAGCAAAATTATGTCAGGGTTTTCTCTGAAAGAAGGGAAATACTCTTAAAAAAAGAGTACAAAGAAAAGAAGAAAGATTTTGTGCCCAAAGAAAGATGCTTCGTATGCAAGAGACCACACCAAAGAGACCACACCAAATGAATGACTGTCCCAAGCTAAGGACTCTGGCATCCATTGCCAAGAACGAGAGGCTCAATCATAAGTGACTGAATGTGTTAGATCTGTCCAACTCATGAATGATGCGAAGGGTAAAGAGGCAAGTCTTACAAAAAAGAAAGGCTTCATGTATGTCAAAACATTTATCAATAAAAAACCTGTTAATGACTATTATCGACACTGGTGCTACATAAAACTTTATCACTCCTGATGAAGCAACGAGGCTTGGATTGAAAATTACTGAAAAGAATGGTTGGTTCAAACCCGTGAATACCAAGGGTGAACCTTTTAAGGGAGTAGCAAAAGGGGTTGAGATGACTCTTGGTTCTTGGAAGGGCTTTATGGATTTTTTAGTAGAACCCATGGATGATTTCAAGATAGTCATCAGGCTCAACTTGCAAAGGAAGAAAAATATAATATCGATGTCATACTACGACATAGTATGTGTCATGGAGAAAGGGTCTCCATGCAATCTCAAGAACAGATTTAAGAAGGGAAAAATTACATATTTGGCTCTATTACAAGAGGTGTCAATATCTGAAAGAGAAGACATTCCTCCCAAAATCAAGGAAATCCTTGAAGAAAATAAGGATGTGATACCTCCTAAGTTGCCAAAATAACTACCACCTATGAGGAAGGTGGACCACAAGATTGAATTGGAGTCAGAGCAAAGTCGCTTGTCTCAACACCTTATAGGATGGTACCGCCAGAACTTGAGGAGTTGAAGAAGAAACTCAAGAATTTGCTAGATGTTGGATTCATTCGTTCATCGAAGGCACCCTATGACGCACCAGTCCTGTTCCAAAGGAAGCATGATGGTTCATTGAGATTATGCATCGACTATCATGCACTTAACAAGATAACCATCAAGAACAAATACCATATTCCTTTGATAACCGATTTGTTTGATCAACTTGGTATAACCAAGTTATTCTCGAAGTTAGATTTGAGGTCATGTAAGAACCGGCATAACCGTTTTAGTAAAATGATCATTTTTAAGTGCCAGGAGTAGATTCAAAATTTAGAAGTTTTAATTTAAAAATTTAAAGGTGAAATTTGATTTCAATAAATTTTACTGAGTTAGAAAATGTATTATTTTCGAAAAGTTTTTGTAAAAATGCGTACTGGCACTCAAGCCGGTAGTACTGGATCTAGTCTGTCCAGTACCGTGTACTTTAGAAAATAAGATTTTGAAAATTGATTTATTATTTTAAAAGGACAAAAAAAATAATTTAGAATTGAAAACCTGGCACTAACCTTAAAGGTTTTGGCCCAAAGTGGGCCAAATGGACCTAAAGCGCTAACGGGTTGGACCGGGCTCAAGGCCCAACATATATATGCTCATTAAATGAGCATTTCAGCTCATTTCCACCCTAAATTAAGAAAGGGGGCGCAGCATAGAGAAGAGAGGAGAAGAGGGTGATGTTACTATTCATCATCACCTTCCGGGAGCCATAACTTGAGCTACGAAACTCCAATTGACGAGCCGTTTGCGGTCACGCAAAACTCTCATCGAGATCTTCATTTCTATATAAGAAAATCTGGTAAGAACTTAAAGCTCGCTCTCTAGTTTCCTGCCCTAGTTTCTGTGCGTTTTTTGTTATAGTTTTTGAGTAGATTTTGTGGTTTTGGTTTTTTAAGTGATCTCTAGTAGCGGGCAATTGTTGGGATTTGTCCCAATCCTCTTTGAACAAGGTAAAGTTACTCATAAACCCTTGTAGTGATGTATGTTGTAGTTTCTAGTTTTTTATTTTGGTGATATATGTGTTGTTAGTTTGAGTTTTGGTGCTTTTTGGAGTTGTCTTGGCCAAGGTATGGTTTCGATTTCCTTTATGTAATATGTAATGTTTCGTGAACCTTAGGCTAGTTGACCTTAAGATAGGATTGGATGTTTGGGTGTATGTTTAATTGTATGTGATTTTAATGTTTGAAGATAAGTTGTATGGTGGTGATGATGATATAGAGTTTTGGGATGTGGAATATATAAATTTTGATGTTGATTGTTGGTATGTAATGGCTATGAAGGTTCTGAAAATTGGACCAAACCAGTCGGTTCAACTGGGTTAATCAAAAATCAATCAAGTAACCGGTCCGGTTCACCTACAAAATCGTCCTGCAAAAAACCGGTAGAAAACCCGACTGTACCGGCAGTTAACCAGCAAACTGGCCGAACCGACCGAGTTTTAGCTAGTACCGGTTTTCCTCCCCAAGATACGAAACGGCGCCGTTTTGGCGGTGGATTAAAATAAAAAAGATAAAGGGGAAAAAGGGTTGAAGCCTTGGTATGATGGTTTCTCTTCGAACTTCGAAGACTTCCCAACCCTAACTTTCTCAGTTTCTCTTCAACCTTCTTCCTACGCTACCGTCACCTCCAACAAACGCCGTAGGGAAGTATCATCGTCGCGAGTCGTAGGTCACTGTCGCGGGTCAAAGGTCACCGTCGCGGATCAAGGTCAAAGGTCACTGTCGCGGTCGAAGCATCACCGTGTTGGCGTCGTCTGGTCGTCGTTGTGGTCGTCAGCTTGTCGTCGGTACCGAACCTTCACCGTCACCAAAGCGTGGGTCGTCGTCTGGCTCTGACCTTCTGTGCTCTCGGCCTCTCCCGCGGTGAGTACTCAGTAGTCAGTACTCCCATCTTTTCCTTCTTTCAATTAATTTTGTTTATCCAGTGACAAAACTATATGAATCATTGAATTGGACAGATTTAAGTTCATGGTTCTTGTTCTGTTTTTTCAAATCTTTTCCTCCACCATCTTCTCCTCAATCCGCGACTTTCTCTCTCTTAGAGTCGAAGCTGAGCCTTTGTTCCATCCTCTTTTCGTAGAGTTTCTTGGTGTGCGGTGACTTCTCATTGCCGTCTCTGGTTGTGGCAGCATCATAGTACGACAGCAATTCCTTCCTCCCTTCTTCATTTCCATCTTTGACTAGTACTTCA
Organism: Arachis ipaensis; assembly: GCF_000816755.2. Lineage (NCBI taxonomy): Eukaryota > Viridiplantae > Streptophyta > Magnoliopsida > Fabales > Fabaceae > Arachis > Arachis ipaensis. Next base: position 15,421,087 of record NC_029791.2, on the reverse strand, counting down.
GGTTTTTGCTCTGTTTTCTCTTGCTGTTTTGTTTAGCTTTAATTCTATAGTTTGTTCTACATTAGTTTAGTTGGATTTTTTATTTCTGTTAGTGGATTCTAGGTTGTTGGAATAAGGTAGTTCAGTTTGTAGATTCTAGGTTTGTTGCAAGTTTTGAGAATTGGAAATTTCTTGGTTGGCCGATGCTTTGATTGCTGATATAAGCTTCGTTACTTTTATTTATTATTGTGTTTAGCTGTATTAAGTGTGAAAGTTGTTGAATGGGTAAGCATTGCAGCTGAATTTTGTTTGTTTATGCTAAATTTGTACATTGCGTGCTAGGTGTTCGATTAAATGCCTTTGTGATGCTTTGAGTTTGAATTATATGTTGTAGTTACCATATAGTTTGAACCACTCTTTGTTTAGGCAAATTGTTCAAGAATAATGCACTTTGGGTTGTCTCTTGATGCTTGTTTAAGTTATGAAACTCATGTTTATCCATTGCTCATGGTATTTCTTCGTGCTTGTGCTTGATGTTATTTTTGTCATGAAAACACCTAAATAAGTGGAATGCTCAAACTTCTTGCAATTTAGGTGATTTCATAGACAGAATGCTTTAATTTTGTGAAGTGGTGGTGACTTTTAATGATAAATTATGGATAAGTTATTTTGTGAAATTGTTAAATTTTGAATTTTATTAGTTTAGAAATAATTGAATTTAAATTTTTAAAATTATGTATTGAATTTTTTATAATTTTACTCTATATTTAATTAAATCTGTTCAACTTTGGTTGAACCATTGAACCAGTCAGTCAACCGGTTCGATGATCGGTCTAGTTCTCGCAACCTTGTTTATAATCTTTATTTTTTTTGATATATGAAAGCTCATAAGTGTGTGAAAAATAAGTTAATAAATTTATTTTTGGTTTTTTATATTCTTGATTAGTTACTTTATAAATACATATTTTGTTTCCCTCATTATTGGAATAAAAGTAGTAAGTAGTTTATCCTTATTTGTTACTCGCTTTTATTTATCTCTTAATTCCTTGATTGTATATTTTATTGTTTTCCTTTTAGCATAATTTTCCAAGTTTATCGATGCCCTATCTTTTGGAAATTTAGTTAAATAAAGGGTTAAGTTCGATTTTGGTCCCAACGTAGAGGTCGAAAATCGATTTCGTCCCCAACTTTTTTTTTGCTACAAAATGGTCCCAAAAGTTTTAGTTTGTTTTAAAATCGTCCTTCAGACGAAAATACCCCTCCCTCCCTCCTTCCCTCCGCTCTTCTTCCCCTTCTTCCCCAAAATTATGCAGAAGCACCAGCAGAAACAGAACCAAAAGCAACAACAACAATTAATCAAACAGAAGCAGCAGTAGGACAACAACAACAACAATGAATCACTAACGAATCAACAATGGAATCAAGTAGAAATAGAAGAAGCAGGAGCAGAAACAGAAACAGAACAACAACAACAATAACAATGAAAGAATATAATCAATCAGAATCAGAATCAACCAGAAACAATAATAATAAAAAATCAACAAATATAATAGAAGCAGAATCAAAGAAGAAGAAGAAGAAGAATGGAAGCAGAAGAGCAAAATTCGGTGAGCCACCCGAACGACAACGAGCAACGGCTATCGAGCAAAGAAGAGCAGTGGTGGCGGCGGCGACGGCGAAGACCCTTCCCCCTCTTCTTCCCGAACCCCTCCCCCCTTCTTTCTTTCTGTATCCCTTTCTTTCTTTTTTTTCTTTTTTTATTTTATATTTATTTTATTTTATAATTTTTTTAATGAGGGATAATTTGGTAATAAAAAAATAAAATTGGTAAAAAAGACGATTTTAAAACAAATTGAAACTTTGGGGACCATTTTGTAGCAAAAAAAAGTTGGGGATGAAATCGATTTTCGGCCTCTACGTTGGGGACCAAAATCGAACTTAACCCTTAAATAAATAATTAGATTGTGTGTATCTTCATTGGAATATGATATATTTTTTCATTGGAAATCTAATTATATAGGAAGTCTACTAAAATCATGATATTTAAACAAAAAGGTGTACTCATTACCTAAGCCTGCCATCCCCTAGATTTATGCATAGACTTTTTTGTTTTGATTCTTGCTTTTATCCTTATACTGACCTCATGTTATTTTTGTTCTCTTCCTCTTCTCTCTCTTTATCTATGCATTAGGTTATGGTTTAGAGGGAGCCGTCTTGATTTACGTATTTTTTTCACACCTCTTTGCTGTATTTCTCTCCTAATATTAGGTTAAGGTATAGGGTTCTAAGTCTGTCCTTCTCATTCTTCGATCTGAGTAGTTGCTCTATTTTATATTTGCTGTATTTCTCTCCTAATATTAAGTTAGGTTATAGGATTTATAGCAGTTTTACTATTTTATTCCATTTTTCCCTTTTTTAGCCCGTTTAAATTCAAACTATTCTCTTGTGTGCTATAACAATGTCCTCTCAAAAAAAGTCTATTCATGCTGTGAGAGACAAGTTAAATGAATTAGATCATTCTAAAAATTCATGTGATGAAGTTGATGAAAGTTAGGAGGTGAGTAATATTAAATTATTTTTTTGAAAGGGTATTGACTTTTATTTTTTGATTCTTTTGACTACGGCTATTTGTAATTATCTCTATAATTTGGTTTCAATTTTCATGCATTTTTTTTAGATTAGGAGTATGTGGTTGGTCTTAAACAATGTTATGTTGAGGAAAGAGGAGTATCTTCCATTGAAGAGGTTGAGAAAATCTTTGATGCTGGAATTTAATGAATCTAATGAGTCTCATGGCTCTAGGGATGAGTCTGCATGTTAAATGAAATGGCTACACATGCCAGTTAACTAGAGCTACTGATTAGGACTAATAGGACATTAGATATTTTGATTGTGTCCATGTAAGTATTTCATATTTTAGGTTGTGATGTAGGAGATATGTGGATTAAGATGTCTGTATGGAATGCTTTGTGCATTTTTATTGGGCTTATTTCTCATGTAATTGATTAAGTATTAGAGTGTAGACACAATATTATTAATCGCTAGGCAAATTAATTGTGCAATCTTTTATGTTTGTAGTTCAGTTATTTCTTTAAAATTCAATAAAGTGAAGTAGCTCCTTTATGATGTTAAAATCCCATTCCACATTTTAGGTTATTGCTTCACCTATTTGCTTTTGGCAAGTGAATGTTTTATAGAATTTAGATGAATGCATGTGCATGTGTGCTTGAATTATTATGCAATTTCTCTATATTCAACAATTTGTAACTGATCCTTTGTTAAATGTCTTTTAGACGGATTTTTTAGGTACATGTTGGCCAAATTAGTTAATTTAGTTTAAGTGACAAAATAGTATATTTTTCGTTTTAACTTTTTATATTGACACTTTCTTTTAATTTTACTAGAGCTCTGTAGAGAATGTTTGATCCATAAAATATTTATTCTGCTTGAGTTGTGAGATTTTGACTTTATTTTTCACATGTTTCACTTTTGCTCTCAGTTCAAGATTGAATTCCTAATCTAAATATATACATCATATATCAATTTTGTGATAAGGATATTATTGATATTTTAATTTTTTTTATCCCATATTAGTAAAATTAAAATTTATTTTCTAAGATATTCTTAGGAAGGCAATATGGATATACTTCATGTTTATTTTATGTTTGCTTTATTATTATATTTCAATTTATGGCACAAACTAGTAATTATAAATTTATAAAATCAGTTGTTAATTACGACGACTATATTTTTCATTTTTTATGTTTATTTAATATTTTGTAGTTTTTGAAATTGAATTAATTAATTTTTGAAACACATGGTTAGGTATATATTAAATATTATGTTGGCATAATTATACCAAAAGAAAAAGATAATTCAAATTTTGAATTGGTATGGCTATAAAAAAAATAATCTTAATAGTTAATTAGTAAAAAAAAAACTCAATAGTTACTTTTATTTTTATATTACAATAAATGTATTTATGTTTTTAAATTTAGTTAAAATTTTTATATTACAATAAATGTATTTATGTTTTTAAACTCAATAATTCACCATAAGAGGCTGATATTATAATTTGATCCATATTATCTTAGTGAATTTATAAATTAGAATTTTAAAAGTAAGAGTTTAAGAGGTATAAAATTTTTAAATTTTGTAGTTACTTTTTTTTATTTGTTATGAATGAAACTTTTTTGAATTTCTTGAGAAACTTAGATGTGAAATTGTGAATAGGAGAGGTAGAATTAATTTCCATTCTTTGATTTTCTTCTTATCCTAAGTTTCATTTTGTATCACTTATGCTTTTGTTGTGAGACGAAGAGACGGTAAAATATGATCTATTAAATTAAAATGATATATATTATTAAGCAATGCTACATGATTAATAAATATTATCATTATTAGTCACAAATAAATTGCACATATATCTACAGAGATTTTGCACACAAAAAGTATATAATTTCTATCTATATTTACCAGAATTTTACATACATGAATTAATATAGCTTACACTCAAATTATTTTAGAATTTATAACAATACAAAAGAAAAAGTGAATTGAAAACAAAAATTTTGTGAAAAATTTTGTAGGAATACATTTGATTTAAGAGTAGAATAATAGTTGCCTATCCTTATTTTAATAGATGAGTTTCTTTTAAAATAAAAAAAATAAAAGGTAAGGTCATGTGAATAAAAATTAAAAATAAGAAACATTTAGAATACAATAGAGGAATCTTAACAGAAAAATAGTAATTGATTACGTTAGCTGCAAATCTTAAATTTTCTAGTAATATGGTAAATCAACAGTACATCTAGGATAATATTTGAACTAACATGTTTATGCACATCAGCACGTGTAAATAAGAACCCGGTCATGAATTTTTGTATTGAACAAAAATTGAGGAAAAGATATCATATGAAGAATTTAAAGACGAGGTGGTGATGGATGAAAGGTAAGAAATAAATTTTTTTTTTAAAATTGGTAGAAGAAGAGATAAAGTAGGATGTGAACGAAAGCGCGGAAGAGATGTGGAGAGAGATAGCAGAAGTTATTAGAATAACAGCAAAAAAAAAATTTGGTAAATCTAGAGGATAGAACCAAGAAACAAGGAGTCCTGGTGGTGGAATACAAGTGTATAAAAAAAGATAAAGGCAAAAAGAGTGTGCTTTAAAGAGTGGTCTTTATGCCGCAATGCAGATAATTGAAAAAAATATAAGACGGCTAATAAAGAAACAAAAGTGGCTGTAAGTGAAGTAAGAACAAGAGCATATGAGGGTCTCTACCAATCCTTAGGCACGAAAGAAGGAGAAAATGTATATATAGAATCGCAAAGAGCCGTGAAAGAAGAACGCGAGATTTGGATAAGGTTAAGTGCATAAAGGATAAAGACAGGGAGGTGTTGGCTCAAGAGGAGAAGATCAATAAAAGGTGGAAGAGCTACTTCTACGAGTTATTTAATGAAGGACAGAAGAATCTTCCGAACTTTGGTCGGTTATGCACGAAGGAAGAAGATCAAAACTTCGACTACTATTGAAGGATTTAAGACTTCGAAGTAAAAGAGGCTCTAAAGTGGATGAAAAATGGCAGGGCAGTAGGACCCAATAATATCCCAATTGAAGTTTGGAAGGGTCTTGGAGAGAAAGGCATCAGTTAGTTAACCAAGCTTTTTAATGAGATTTTAAAGTCTAAGAAGATGCCAGATGAGTGGAGAAAGAACACATTGGTATCTATCTATAAGAATAAGGTGGATATACAAAGTTGCGAAAACTATAGAGGGATCAAGCTCATGAGTCATACCATGAAGTTATGGGAAAGGGTGATAGAACGAAGGTTGAGACAAGAGACATAAGTAATAAAGAACTAATTTGATTTTATGTCAGGTAGATCCACCACTGAAGCGATATACCTGTTAAGAAGGATGATAGAGATGTATCGTAGTAATAAAAGGAATCTACATATGATGTTTATTGATTTGGAAATGGCATACAAGAGGTGCAAAGGGAGGTCTTATGGAAGGTTTTAGAAAAGAAGAGAGTAAAGATTATATATATTCGTGCAATTAAAGACATGTATGATGGGGCTACAACTAGTGTGAAGACTCAAGGTGGTGTAACAGAGAAATATTTTATTGGTATATACCAGGGATTATCTTTAAATCCATACATTTTCACATTAGTCTTGAAAATACTCACAGAGCATATCCAAGAGCCTGGGTCATGGTGCATGCTTTTTGCTGATGATATCGTCTTTATGAGAGAGTCAAGCGAAGACCTAAATAAGAAGTTGGATTTATGGAGAAAAGCTCTAAAAATATATAGTCAGTGCATAAACCATAATAAGACAGTCTACCATACTTTATCCTACCAATTGCCAGCCCTAAAAATACAAGATGGAACTACTTGTAAGACATGTTGTTTTACTCAAATTTTTGTTCCATTGTTAACAACAAATAAATCAACAATTTTCGAGTTTTGTTTCACAATCTTAATTCAAGGAGCGGAAACGACTCCTTTTGTGGGTGTCTCAAAGTCTCAATTGTAGTTTCGAAAGTAAAATTAAAGATAAAAAGGAAAACATACAAGGTGCCGGAGGCAAAGTAAAATGCAGAAATTAAAACAAACAGGAAATTAAAAAGAAGATGAAAGAAGAGACATGAACGTAAAAGAGAAAAAGACGTAAAAGTAAAGAAATTTTATTAATAAAAACTGAAAGAAAGCAAAGTACAAGTGTTTGAGTTCAGAGGAATTACTTAAGATTCCCAATTTTACTCTGTGATGCCAAGGGGTTGAGAGCGTTTTGGGTCTCTAAGTGTTTTCCAAGAAGAACTGAACTGATTACAACGTATTCCTAAAACTCTATTCATAGACCAGCCTAATCTCAATGGGCAGTTACTCCTTGTACACCACTTGCAGAGAATTTGAATTTCATGTAGCTGTTTCCCGCACTTCTTGCTTGATGTAAATTTCAAAATTCAAATAAATAACTAACTATCAAATGATCTAATTTAATCTAAAATAGATATAGATATTATATATAGGAATATTACCAGACAACTAATTATTTATTATTTTTTTTAAATTTTTTTATGAGAATAATATTTTGTCTAACATAATGCCCCCCAAAAATTTTCACTTGAAGTCATATAGGGATTGAAAGTGAAGAAATTTTGTTTTTTATGATAATAAGGAAAGTATATACAAGTGTATGTTTATTTATTTAGTTAATTTTTTTTTATATAAATGATAATAATAAATGATGAAGAATGAAATTTCGGAACACCATCTAGAGAGTACGTATTGTACTCTTTCTCCTTTTTTCATTGTTGTTTTGTTTATTTATTTGAATTGGCTCAACAAAAATGAAATCACTCAGTCCTCTTATATCTTCTTGTGGTACGTGTGAGAAAGATAATACGCTAGTGTTAAACTTTTCTTCAACTCTGTACTCCCCACGTACTTTCCCAAATTTTATCTGTTACGATTGACCTTCTCTGTTCATAAGGGTTTGATTATACCTAATTTTTTTTTAATATTTCAAGTAAGGTTTTACTGTTAGCTCTATCTCTATCTTTTCTTTTCTTTTCCAATATCTTTTCTTTTCTACCTTTTTTGCAAGGTATCCCTTATATTATTTATGACTATGAATGTTCGAATTTTACTCTAAAGAACATTTTTTTTTTAAGAAATAAATGCCTACTAGTAATAGACTTAATAGAATTTCTAAGTCTAAGAAAAAAAAATTTTACATTACTAGTTGAAACTGTCAATGGGGTCTATTCTTTTGTATGAAATAGTCTTGACTTTCAATAGTTAATATCTCCACACTAACATTCTCAATAGTTAATATCTTCGCACTAACATTTCAATAGTCTTGACTCCAAGCGCTAATAGACTCAACAGAATTTCTAAGTCAATTAGGCTCTTGTATTTATGAAGTACATACCCAAATGTCAATAAGAGATTATTTTTTGTCCAAGATTTTCAACCTGATGCTTTGGACATATATTTGTCTCATAAGCTTAATGCTTTACACTGTCAGTAGATTTTGCAATTCAAAGAAATCACAAGGACATGTTAGCTTTTACAAACTGAATTGCAAATATTAATTAGCTCTTCACTTTTTCTTTGACACTTCAATTGGATATTTTTTGTATCCTTAAACATGCGGAATGTTTATCTCATGTATGCCTGGCCTATATACTTTTAAATATTTTCCATTTATTGAAGGAATTCTTCTTCCTGATCCTATTTCAATAATCTTATAGGCATTTCTAGGGTAAACTTTGTCAACTACATAAGGTCCTTCCCAAGTTGGAGACCACTTACCATAAGTTTTCGACTTTCTTTCTATAGGCAAGATTGTTTTCCACACTAAATCTCCAACTGCAAATGTCTTTGCTTTAACACGGCGGTTGTATGATTTTGACATAATCTCTTTTTGTCGAATCACCCGCTCTAAAGCTCTTAACCTTTCGTCATCAAGTTCATTAAGCTCGTCATACAAAGAATTCCAATAATCTACTACTGGCATCTCATCTTGTCTAGCCACCCTTATACTTTGCAGATTAATATCAATTGGCAATACTGCATCATGACCGTAAACTAATTTATACGGGGTGGTTCCAGTAGATCCTCTTGGAGAATTTCGGTAAGCCCAAAGAACTTGACTGATAGTTTGGTGCTAATTTCTTGGCTGCCTTCCAATGTGTTTTTTAATTAATGCAATCAGAATTTTATTCGCTGCCTCCACTTGTCCATTGGCTTGGGCATAATATGGTGTAGAGGAAAGCATTTTTATATCCCTAGATTTGGCGTATTCCATGACCTTTTTCCCAATAAACATGGTTCCTTGATCAGTGGTAATAGACTGAGGAATTCCAAACCTATGCACAATATGCTCCTCAATAAAATCTATTATTTCATTGTGAGTCACCTCCCTTAGAGGGATAGCCTCTACCCATTTAGAGAAATAATCCACACCAACCAAAATGAACTTATGACCTTTAGAAGACGGTGGGTGAATCTGTCCAATAAGATCTAGAGCCCAACCTCTAAATGGCCATGGCTTAATTATAACATGCAGTTCTGACGCTGGAATATGTTGGAGGCTTCCATGTTTTTGGCATTCTTCACAGGACCTAGCATAGTTTGTACAATCTCTTTGAATAGTTGGCCAATATAATCTTCTCCTATTCATCACCCATCTCATCTTTTCCCCTGATTGATGGGCGCCACAAATTCCCTCATAAGATAGCCTTTGCCTTATTTTTGTCAATTTCAATCCCTTTTTTCTGCACCAAGAAACCAAGAAAATTTCCTGCACTCACACCAAAGGCGCATTTTAAAGGATTCATTTTTAATTTATGCTTTCTCATTCTTTCAAATACTTTCTTTAAATTTTCTAAATGCTCTTGTTTAGCATTTGATTTGACAACCACATCATCAACATAAATTTCCATAAAATTTCCAATAAAATCATGAAAAATTTTATTCATCGCCCTTTGATAAGTTGCACCAGCATTTTTTAACCCAAATGGCATCACAACCCATTCAAAAGTTCCTAAAGCACCTGGACACCTAAATGCTGTTTTTGACACATCTTCCTCAGCTATGTATATTTGATTATAACCTGAATATCCATCCATAAAACTTAATATTTCATGGCCAGCAGTAGAATCTATCAACATATCAACTATAGGCATTGGATATTCATCTTTTGGTGTTGCAGAATTTAAATCTCTAAAATCAATGCAAACCCTTAATTTTCCATTCTTTTTCATGACAGGGACAATATTAGAAATCCAATTGACATACCTTGCTGTTCTTATAAACTTAGCCTTAAGAAGTCTTTCAATCTCTTCTTTAATCTTCTGCACGACTTCAGGGGCAAATCTCCTTGGTGGCTGCTTGACAGGTTTAACATTGGCTTTCAATGGCAATTGATGTTCTACCAATCCACGACTCAAGCCTGGCATCTCTGCATAATCCCATGCAAAAT
>NC_029791.2:15401198-15411016 GCF_000816755.2 Arachis ipaensis | reverse complement strand
TGTTACCCCAATGCTACTTTTAATCAGATCTTTTTCAGTCTTTCCAAGCCTTCCCATCATTCTTTCAGGCATGAGATTAACAGCAGCTCCCCCGTCAACCAAAATCTTATTGACCATCCTTCCGTCAACACGAGCCTTGATGTGCAGTGGACGCAAGTGTTCCTTATCATTTTCAGTAGGCTTCTCAAATAATCCTCCACCACACATATTGTCGTCTAGCAATAAACATTCGCTTCCAGGAAAGACATCATAACAATCATCTTTTAATGACTCTACTTCCTGGACTTGACTATACTCCTCAGGCAGTATTAACACCACAGCTATAGGTTGCTTAACACCAAATATTGCTTCTAAGCTGTCATCAAAACCAGTGTCAAAATTATCAGTAATTAAATCTTCATCCTTTTCTCCCTTGTTTTCAACCATCACCCTCTTCCCAACAAGATTCTTCTTGACATTTTTATTGCACTTAGGGTGATTAGAAGAATTGCCTGTTTCTACAGACTTGGCCATGGTTGGCAAAGGAGGAAAATCTACTCCGTGTCCCTGGTATGGATCCAAAGGAACATACTCAGGCATATTCTCTTTCTGCTCAAAAGTTGTAAAAGGAGAATATTTGGGGATGTTTTGACAATTTGGCCAAGAAGAATAATTAGGAACCTGCTGCATGTTAGGACTATAACAAGAATAAATTGGCTTAGAGGGAATAGGCGCATTTTTTGGAATATATATACTACTTCTGTCTTGTGCATGGTTCATGTTCCATAACTGAGACTCATAGTACCTGGGCTTGAAAGGTCTAGGCTTCACCCATTTGTTTTTTCCTCTTGCAAAAGCAGTAGGTTGATTCTGCACATTTCTCACATTCTGGACCCATTTATTGTTTGAGATTTTGGTGGGAGGAACTCTTGTCTTTTGAGAAAATCCATCAGGTCTTCCATCAATCATGACCATAGTCTTCATCTTCTGGTTGACAGGTTGTACTCCAGTGTTGTTGACGCACTTGTTCAAAGGAGTTTGACCACCCAACTTTTGTTTTCCCTCGGCTATCTTCCGCTTTAGCTCGTTAGTTTCATTCTCTTTTTCAGTCTGAATCACTACTATCGGAAAAACAATCAACATATGCAACCTTTTTTGAACCCCTTTTAAAATTTTTTTTTCTTTCTTAATTTGTTCTATCTGTCTTACTCTCTCAGCTAATTGGGAAAGATCTAAAGTATGTTGATTAACAAGTTTCTTCCTAACTCCGAATTCTAGCCCATTAGTGGCCATTTTGACAACTTCAGATTCTGGAATCGGAGTAAAACATTTATTCCTCATGTTTCTAAATCGCGCCAAATAGGTATCAATGGATTCTCCTTCTGCACGTTTGACAGAGAATAAATCCGTAAGACTAACTTTCAATTCACCTCAGAAAAACTGATCATGAAAATTTCTCTCCAACTGCGCCCAAGAATGAATAGAATTTGGTCTCAAGTTAGAGAACCATGTAAATGCATTTTTTGTTAAAGAAGAAGGAAAGTATCTCATCTTGAGATATTCATTAGAAGCTGCTTCCCCAATTTCAACAGTATATCGAGCAATGTGCTCTATCGTAGATTCATTTTCTTCTCCAGAAAATTTTGTAAGGGATTTTGGAATTTCCCAACCCCTTGGGAGCTCTGCTTGTTGGACACACTCAGGAAAAGCAGACACAAAATATGGCCTATTCAAGCAACCAACATTAAATCCCAAACGGTTTAAAACTTGTTCAACATTTCTTGCTAGATTATAATGCCCCCCTAAGTTATTTTGTCTAAGTCTTTCTAACATATCATCAGCATTTTGACCCTGTCTAGGCATATGAACATCATAATTAGGAATTACTCCACCGTTCTGATTGACATTATCAAATCTTAAACCCAAGTTATCATTTTCTTCTAAATTTACCACAGTAGCAATCCTATTGACTTGCCTATTTAATTGTTCAATTCTAGTGTTTGTATTTTCTAGAAGAGGATTTAAAACTGTCACCATTTGATGAGTTAACATGTTTACTAGATCATGGTGGCTTTCATCCATCTGCTGCCTAATATTTGCTAAAGATCCCACAGTTTGACTAGGTTGATTAACAGGCATTGCTCTTGACATGTCAGGAAATACAGGTCTGGAATTTTCTACCCTAGTGACAGTGGACGTAGTAGAATTAGATGCACTTTTATTTCCTGTATTAATAGCATGTGAAAAATTTTGTTGTGATACGTGTGAACCTGGCACCCCAGAAACAGGTACATTTGACATGCCATATGGATTTTGATCAAGAGGATTTTGAAAAGTTGAGTAGAGAGGCACAGGCAATCCTTGTGTCACCATGGAGGGGACATACCCCGGTGGCAAGCCATATGGCAGCCACCCCATGGTATTTATGTGAGTTGCATTTAACCCTGTATGGGCATGGCCAACGCCATCATGCCTCACTGACATCAAGGTAGGCTCTGCATTTAAAATCACAGGAGAATTTCCGGATTCATTTCCTCTAATCTCATCACTAGAAGTAGAAGAAGATGCTGCAGAAGTATTTGACATATCAACTGACGCTGATTTTCTTGGCTCTGGACGCATGAATTTACCACTACGCAACCACATGCAAATTCAAAACTCTTGATTTTTCTTTTGACAAACTACAATCTATTGACAAGGTCCCACTGGGCGTGCCAATTTGTTTTACTCAAATTTTTGTTCCATTGTTAACAACAAATAAATCAACAATTTTCGAGTTTTGTTTCACAATCTTAATTCAAGGAGCGGAAACGACTCCTTTTGTGGGTGTCTCAAAGTCTCAATTGTAGTTTCGAAAGTAAAATTAAAGATAAAAAGGAAAACATACAAGGTGCCGGAGGCAAAGTAAAATGCAGAAATTAAAACAAACAGGAAATTAAAAAGAAGATGAAAGAAGAGACATGAACGTAAAAGAGAAAAAGACGTAAAAGTAAAAAAATTTTATTAATAAAAACTGAAAGAAAGCAAAGTACAAGTGTTTGAGTTCAGAGGAATTACTTAAGATTCCCAATTTTACTCTGTGATGCCAAGGGGCTGAGAGCGTTTTGGGTCTCTAAGTGTTTTCCAAGAAGAACTGAACTGATTACAACGTATTCCTAAAACTCTATTTATAGACCAGCCTAATCTCAATGGGCAGTTACTCCTTGTACACCACTTGCAGAGAATTTGAATTTCATGTAGCTGTTTTCCGCACTTCTTGCTTGATGTAAATTTCAAAATTCAAATAAATAACTAACTATCAAATGATCTAATTTAATCTAAAATAGATATAGATATTATATATAGGAATATTACTAGACAACTAATTATTTATTATTTTTTTTTTAATTTTCTTATGAGAATAATATTTTGTCTAACACATGTATAATGTAATTTTTAGAGAAAATTAAAGAATGCTAGTTAGGAATTTCCAATAATTGCAGAATATATATATATGAAAAAAAATAAAAAATTTGGCAAAAGAGGTGACAACAACTTTAATGTTTCTAGAAAGAATCGTCTTACAAACATTCTTAATAGCCTTTTTGTTCTACAATGTATTAAGCAACCTAATCAAAGAAACACTACAAGAAACTTTTGGATAGAGACTGATTTTAACGACCAATTTGATCGATTGATCGCTAATGACCAATTTGATTTGGCATTGGTTTGACGGCCTTATTTTAAAATTGGTCACTATTCAGATAATTTCTTATATTGGAATGAGCTCTCAGAAAAGATCATTCTTATGTACCAAAAGACTTATTGGGGTAACAAAATCATAGATCTTACAAGAGAAGACGAGTGGCACAGAAGCAAGTGCAAGTATGAAAATGAAGATCCATTTGGGGAAGAAAGAGAAGATTAAAACACCAGCACAAAGAGCAGTGAAAGTAATGGTGATTATAGAAAGAAAAAGAAACAAACACCCAATTGCAATCTTCCGATGACGAACATTGACCTGGTCAAACATTTTCTGCTTGCGTGGGCTGTGTATAACTGAAGTGAAGAAGAGCATTGAAAAAACAAGGAGGGTTGTTATAACAACGATTGATAGAAGGAATATGATGTACCATGTGGTCTCTTTAAAGATAGGAGTTGGTCCTTGAACAGTGTTGGTCCGAATAGTGAGAGCAGCAGTTACAGCCAATGTGGTAACAAGAGTTCCAATATTGACTAATTCTCCACTAAAATATTAACCTGTAGCATTTTTCATGTAGAATAGTTAAATTAAGATTTGAGAAAACTCACGCAATTTGGCAATGACTTCCAATGCAGTTAGTCCGTCATTGTTTTCGGCCCTGGCAAGTTCTGAATACATATCCAACAATGAAGATGCCACACCTATAATGTCACAGGATTGCCACTTTTGCGTTTTCATAAATATATATTATTAAAAAAAAGTTTAATTATTCTGTCAGTCCTATAATTTTACTAAATTTTTAATTAGATCCCTATATTAGATTTTGTAATTAAAGTTGCGTTTGTTTATAGAAACAGGACACTGAGATAAGGACACTGAGACACAAAATCATGTTTGCCAGAGGAGACATGGACAGAGACAATGTGTACAGAGACACTGAATTAGTGTATTTTGTGTCCATCCTGGCAGGAAGGACACGGAAACACTAATAAGGGACACAACTTATTTTTTATTTTTTTTCGTTACTTTTGTTAATTTTTCATAATTATATTTTTTATTGTTATATTTTTCATCTCAAATTTTTTGAATGAAAAAAAATTAGAATAAATTATATTTTCATAATTTGTTTTAGTTTATCACCAAACAGAATACAAAAACACAAAATTTTGTGTCTCTGTGTCCATCAGTATCTTGTCCTGTCCCGTTCTCAGTGTCTTGTCCTGTCCTGTTCTTAGAAACAAACGTAGCCTAAGTTCTTACGGTGACAAAAATATTAGAATTAATAGAATATTCTGTTAAACAAAACGAATATGTCTAATACTTACTAAATATTTTCTATAGTTTAACAAAATATTCTGTTAATTTCAATGTTTTTGACACAACAGGGATTTAATTACAAAATCGGATATAGTATAGAGACCCAATTATTAAAAAGAAACAAAGTATTGAAATTTTAATAAAACTATAGAGGCTAATAGAGTAAATAAACCTAAAAAAAGAAAGAAAGAACCAACGAGAGTTTGACTTACTATAATTGCTGGTGGTAAGTGCCAAGAAAAACAGCCTAACAATGTCTTCTTCAATGGATAACTGACGGTTCAAATAATCCAGTCGAGTATTTTGAAACAAATAATTCACCATAAGAGGCTGATTAGCCCAACATGCCAATTCAATTGGAAGCATGTTTTTGTGTCCTTTAATCCAAACCAATCCTGGATTCTTGTGAAGTAGTAATTTAGCAATTTGCACATTCCCTGAAATGGCAGCCATAGAAAAGGCAGTGTTGCCATCTACCTTGCGAATTTGCATGTCTTCCAGACTCATATGATCTTTGTTATACTTAGGTTGTTATTTTTTAAATTTTAAATTGTTTTACTTAGGTTGTTATTTTTTAAATTTTAACACTATTTTTTAAAAATTTGTTGATTCTTTTTAGCACGATTTTTTAAATTTTTGTAGATTTTTTTTCAAAAATTGCAGCTACATACGTAAATTTAAATATATTTACGTTAATTAGAATTTTAAAAATTGTTAATATTTTTATTTACTTTATCTGCAAATTTAATTCAAATTTAAATTAAAGTCAATCAAATTTAAAAAATTTTAGCTATGAGTCAACTATAAAAGTATAAGTTATGAGATATGTGTAGCACCACAATTCAAAGTACATCAAGCCCCTTTCTTTACATACATCCAAAATCTAAAATTTCTTTACTTATTCCAATGGATGGTATTCACAAAATCACAGAAATCAAACCTACAATCGACAATTTGTGTGTACGTATACGATTAATACGATTATGGACACTACCAAGTTACGGTAATTCTTCATTGCCATACTCAATTGAGATGGTTTGGCTCGATGAAGACGTGAGTTTTCTACTAATATTTTTTTATTTTATTTTAAATTTATATTATTTATATTTTAAATTTGTTTGTTTATCCCAATCTAATTGTTCTTTGATTTTTGTTTATCAATTCTACGAAAGAAAAATACACGCTTCGGTTAAGAGGGTTCTTGTGTCTCGATTCGTGACAAGGAGGCAAAACAAGTTTTGGAAAAAGAGCTGTGTAGAGATACTTGATTCACTCCTATTGGTAAGTTCTAACCAATATTTATTTCTAAAAATATTAGTGAAGATAATTTTAATGTTAATTTTTATATTATTTATTATTAATATATTATGTAATACCCTGCAGAAATGAGATCTATTGGATACACATACACTTTTACTCAACCTAATTGATAAGACCTTTCTCTTCATTGTTGAAGTTTAAATATCTGATAATCCACATTTTTCGCCTTTTTATAAAGTTAAGAAGATGACTGATAATGTGGACCTCATAAATAAATTCAAAAAGGCTCACCCTATTCAAATTGTGAGTACAGTTATAAGTGTACTTTCTATTAAAAAATAGTTTATTTTTCTCTTCCTTGGTCATTAGTAATATCTAATTTATAAATAATAATTAATAACTAATTATAATTTTAGGATGTTGACTACACCGGTGGTTTGCTTCCAACTTCAAAGGCTTCCTCAATCATTGAAGGGGAGAAAGTAGAAGGTGTTAAGGTATTTGTTCAAAAATGAATTTTTTGTTTGTTTGTTTTCTCAAAGTTAGATCTTTATTTTATTAAAAAAATATTATTGAGATAAAATCAAAGGTGAGAAGGAAGTCTTTAATTTAACGTAGTATTTTGTACAGAATTTGTTGCTTGAATTTTTCAATACAGTTGCGGACAATGATGAATCCGAAGTGTTAAAAAATGCTATTACACCAACCAAGCGACTATCCTCGGAGTCGGAAGATTCGAAGGTGCAAGGAGATACCTCAACTTGCAAGAAAATCAAGATTAAGAATGAAACTTGAGAATTTGGATCACATGTTTTAGAATCTCTTTTAGAGTATATATAATAGAATAATGTCAAGCATATATTTATTTTGGTGAAAACATTGTCTTTTCTTGAGTTGTTATTTTTTTTTTTTTGGTTCTTTTGGATTTTTGTTTGGAATTTAGAATTTTTTAAGTAAGCAATTGGGTTTGAGAATTTTTTTAAAATTTTATATAATTTATAAGCTACTATGCTAATTACAAAAGATTATATTAAAGTAAATAAAATTACCAGTCTTATTAAAATGTGAGGTTATTTATACTATTTAAAAAAATTAATTTGACATTTTTCTATATTTAATTCTGTTTCTAATGTTGTTCTGACAAAATTGAATTAATTTAGGAAATTTTATTTAAAAATTTAAAATTTATACTAACTAATTAAAAAATTCTATTTAAAAATTTAAAATTTGAAATTCTAATACTAATTCCTAATTAAGTGACTTCTTAACCGTTTCGATTTTTAAATTTAAATTTTTTTACTTGCCACATTTATAAATTTTCTCTTTACTCAATTTACATTGTTATCTTTTAAATTGTTTCTGCACAACAGAAGTACTTTCAATTTTTTTCTCTTTTTAAATATTTTTTTTAAATTTACGTAATATTTTTTTAGATTGTATTTAATTTTATTTATTTTTATCGATAAATAATAGGATTGACACTATTTATCACGAAACTAATAAAATCATTTTTAAATTAACAAATTCCTATATTCCGATGAACAACGAACGTTTAATTAAAAAATTTTATTTAAAAATTTAAATTTTGCACTAACTAATTAGTAAACTCTATTTAAAAATTTGAAATTTGAAATTCTAATATTAATTCCTAATTAAGTGACTTCTTAACCGTTTCGATTTTTAAATTTAATTTTTTTTATTTGTCACATTTATAAATTTTCTCTTTACTCCATTTATATTTTTATTTTTTAGATTGTCTCTGTACAATAATAGAGGTACTTTCATCTTTTTCTCTCTTTTTAATTATAAGCTATTTATTTTCAATTTTTTTATTTAAAAAATAAAAAAATTTAACTATTAGTTGAATTTATTGACTGAGATTAAACTTATATTTATTTGAAAAAAGAAACTTTTGTGAAAAAATATATATTATTTTTCGCAAAATATATTTACGTAATTAAATAAATGAGAATGAAAAGAAAATTAAAGCCACCATTGAAGTTAAACTGACCATTTAGTTATTTATTTATTGAGTAGAGATGCAGAAGAGTGAGGAGGTTGAATTCAATTAGGATAGTTGGTGAAATGGTTGGAAAAAAAATAGAGAAAAAATGAGAACTACATGGATATAAATATATAACAAAACATAATGATTGATTTAGAATTTTTAGTGGAATAGGAATAGAGAAGAAGGAACAAATGTGCGTGGTGGGTCATGAGTATTTTGGCCAAATAAAATCTCATAAAATACAATATTTTTTATACATTATTTAGCTATTGACAAGTAATAAATTATTAGTTTATATTGTCTTCGTAATATTTTACTATATTTGTTTATAAAAAAATTACAGAAAATTCGAGTGATAGTTCCAATGGTGTGCATTTTGAATCAGTGTTGTCGGACATTACAAATAGCAGTATCAATACAGGTTGATCTTTGGATGAATTTTTTTGAAATTTGCTTATGTGAATATGCATTCACTTTATGTATTTTGATGTTCCTACCATTTATTCAATTATAAACTTTAACAGAAAATTGTTCAAAACTAATGTCTCGAATTATCTTATTAGGTGATAACCCAACACCATATTGACCAAGGTCTCCAACTACTAATCCACACTCTGGAGGTGAAAAAGAATAATGTGCCAATATTAATAGTATTAGTAATTTAGATATCACACGTGGAGCATATGATAGCCCATGTCATCAGACAAGTCAACAACAACTTCAACAAACATCAAACAATATCGACCAGTTACAAAGCCAGCGTATGTTAATATGCTTTTATTACTTAAAGACCAAACATTTAATTTTTTAATTGGTCTATTAAAAACAATCTTTGGTATATGCTATATAATTATTATAGATTCATTGGAGCACACAAATCGAATTAGATTGGCCTTCAGTGATGAGATTAACCTTTCATTTGCCTGGAAAGCAAAATATCATCTTTAAAGACGATGATGATCTTGAGAAAATCGTGGAAGAAGAGGAAGAAAAATGTACGATGTTCTTAACATGGATGGAGGCCAATAAAAAATTTGAATTAGGTCAAATTTTGACATATGCTGAGTTTCCAAATCAATTTGTTTATGATAGAGAAGCAAGGGAATGACATCCACGCAAAAGAGGGTATTCTATCGGGAGGTTAAACTATGTTCCATCGGGTACAGGTGATATTTATTATATGAGAATTTTGTTAGCTGTTCAGAGAGGTTGCACAACATATGAGTCTATTAGGACAGTTAATAGAATTACATATTCTAGCTTCCAAGATGCTTGCTATTCCATGGGACTACTGTGCGATGATAGGAAATTCATTACAGCTATTAATGAGGTAGCTGAACTTGCATCTGGTAATCAATTGAGAAAATTATTTGCAATGCTACTGATATCTAATAGCATTAGCAACCCAGAGCGTGTTTGAAATGCAACTTGAACATTATTAGCTGATGGAATACTATATGAGAGGACAAAAATTTTGAAAAATCAAGATATTTTACTATATCTTTTTTTTATATCAAGATTGTATTCTCTTATTATTTTTATTTTTATTAATAATATTAATAGTTTTATTTT
>NC_029791.2:15394965-15399220 GCF_000816755.2 Arachis ipaensis | reverse complement strand
TGAAAAACCTCTAAAACCTCTGCCTTATTGAGATTGAGAAGATACTCAACAGCAATGCGAGATCTTTAAGAGACTATCAATCAATGCCATATCCTGAGATGTCTGATGTTCGCCTTTTTCAGAATAAGCTAATAGAGGAGGATGACCCAAATTTGGAATTACTTATTAAATATTTCATAAAACCACCATGTGCTTTTGCTAGGACTAAACATGACTGATGACAAATTGAAAAACCTCTGCCTTATTGAGATTGAGAAGATACTCAACAGCAATGCGAGATCTTTAAGAGACTATCAATCAATGCCATATCCTGAGATGTCTGATGTTCGCCTTTTTCAGAATAAGCTAATAGAGGAGGAGTTAGCATATGACCCAAATGAGTTGACTCATACAAACTTATATACGGAACAAAAGATGACTCATGAGCAAAGGTTAGTATTCGATAAGATACTCAATGCTGTTATTACAGACTCTGGTGGTTTTTACTCCCTTTATGGGCATGGTGGGTGTGGTAAGACATTTATTTGGAATGGACTTTCTTCTACTATTCGATTTAAAGGAAAGATTATTTTAAATATCGCATCCAGTGGAATTGCGTCTTTACTCCTACGTGGTGGCAGAACGGCTCATTCTAGATTTTCAATACCCATTATAATTACTGATGAATCTACTTGCAATATCAAGTATGAAAGTTTGAAGGCTGAGCTGCTCATCCAAATTAGCTTAATAATTTGGGATGAAGCTCCAATGCTCAATAAAATGTGCTTTTAAGCACTTGATCGGACCCTCAGGGATCTTATGTCAGTTACTGATCAACATAAGACACATCAACCATTTGGTGGTAAGGTTGTTGTTCTAGGAGGTGATTTCAGACAGATACTTCCGTTGATTTCGAAAGGGAGTAGACACGATATATTGACATCAGCTATTAACTCATCCCATCTGTGGTCGTTTTGTAAGGTTCTGAAACTGCATACGAACATGAGGCTTCTAATACCTTCTTCAGATCAAGATGACAGTGAAATGAAGAGATTTGCTAATTGGATACTTGATGTTGGAAATGAAAATATTGGTTCTGTTGTTGGTGATGAATCAGAATTTGAAATTCCAGATGATCTATTGATTACAACTACTGATGACCTTCTCTTTCATTTGGTAGACTTTGCATATTCAAATTTGTTGCAAAACATGTCAAATTATAGGTATTTTTAGAGTAGGGCAATTCCTGCACCCACGCTTGAGAGTGTCGAGAAGGTAAACGATTTTGTCTTGACAATATTTCCAGGGATGGAAAAGGAGTATTTGAGTTCTAACACAACATGTCAAGCTGATGAGAATGAAGATGTACAACAAGAGTGGTTCACACCAGAGTTCCTAAATGACATCAAATGTTCGGGACTACCCAATCACAAGTTGACTTTGAAACCAGGAGTCGCTGTAATGCTACTGCGAAACATAGACCGGACTTCAGGTTTTTGCAACGGGACAAGATTAATAGTTAACGAACTTGGCAGCAACATAATTGGAGTGACGGTAGTGACCAGTAGAAATATTGGAGATAAAGTGTACATTCCAATAATGAACTTGATTCCTTCAAATTCAGGGTTGCCATTTAACTTTCAACGGAGACAATTTCCATTAACAGTATGCTTTGCAATGACCATTAACAAGAGTCAGGGTCAATCATTATCACATGTAGGGCTTTACTTGCCAAAATCAGTGTTCACCCATGGACAACTTTATGTTGCTTTGTCAAGAGTTAAGAGTCGCAGTGGCCTCAGGGTTTTAATTCTAGACAAAGACGGCAATCTAAAGTCATCAACAACAAATGTCGTGTTCAAAGAAGTTTTTAATAATATTTAGATAAGAATAATATTATTTTCATTTTAATAGCATGTTATGATTTACACTTTTGTATAAATATTTATTATAGATATAACAAATTTATCTATAACTCTGTTTTCATATTTGAGATGAAATTTGTAACAAAGAGCACAACATTATATGCCAATTGCTTTTCTATGTAAAATTGACATGCTATTATTACATTATTTTTTTCATGTCTCCCTCCTTATGGTTCAAGAATATTATAGACTTTAAACTCTTCTATTTGCTTTTTACTTTGAATAAAGATAAAACAGCATATTCAATATGTTTATTATATAATGACAATGATTGTGTTATACTAAACTCAAAAAATTTATAATTATAAAATATTATTTTTAATTTAACATGTCAAATTTAAATAGCACGATTTAATACTAATAGTTATATAAAGAGTGTAGTTGTTGATATTGGTGATATTATTCAAAGATAATATAGGACTAGCAATCTTTTTGTATGCTCCACTTTAATGTATTGATCTCTTTTTTTCCAAAAAAATTATAAACAGAAAACTTACTATCCAGTCCCCAAAAAATGCGTTCTCCTACGTGCTCCGCTTCTTCCGCCACTACAATACCCAGTTCGTCGCAATCTGTTATTCTTGCAAGGTACATAAACACAGGTTATCATGCTCATTGTTATTCATTCAATTATTAGACTTTGAAATTGCATATTAATACGTTGGAACTTAATTGGAACACATTATATACATTACATATGTAAATTTATATGGTTGCGGTCTTCAATAATTGACTACTTTTATCCACTATCAGTTTATTCCCAACATCTTTAATTTAGTGTAATAATAATTAAAAGAGATCCTATCTATGTTACCTGTTATAGCTGCTGATGAGGTACTACTTGCACCACCGAATATAGACATAACACTTTTATTGGACGTTACTAATGATGATTTTGGCTTCTTTTTTTTTTTTCCTTTTAATCGGTGTTTACCATAGAATTAGTATGGTCATTTCATTACTACGGATTAGAACATCCATT
Organism: Arachis ipaensis; assembly: GCF_000816755.2. Lineage (NCBI taxonomy): Eukaryota > Viridiplantae > Streptophyta > Magnoliopsida > Fabales > Fabaceae > Arachis > Arachis ipaensis. Next base: position 15,396,334 of record NC_029791.2, on the reverse strand, counting down.
TATAAGAGAAGGCCATGGACTAATAGTTGTATCCTAATAATTAAGAGTATAATGGCTTTGATTAAATGTCAAACATCAAGTAATGTTAAGTTTGATTAATTTATTAATTAATTTATATTTATTATATTATACATTAAAATATTTATTAAAAATTATTAATATAATAAATATCATAACAGTACAAAAGAAAAAGTGAATTGAAAAACAATATTTTCTGAAAAATTTTGTAGGAATACATTTGATTTAAGAGCAGAATAATAGTTGCCTATCCTTATTTTAGCAGATGAGTTTCTTTTAAAATAAAAAAAATAAAAGGTAAGGTCATGTGAATAAAATTTAAAAATAAGAAACATTTTGAATACAATAGAGGAATCTTAACAGAAAAATAGTAATTGATTATGTTAGCTGCAAATCTGAGATTTTCTAGTAATATGGTAACATAAACCGTACATCTAATAAAATTAATTAAAATAATAAATATTTGATATTTTTTATTATAAAATTGTTAAAACATAAACTTAGATGAGTTATGTAAATTGATTTTACTTTTTAAAATAATCCAAAATAAACTATAAATACCATTTTTTAATTAGGACCCTTTTAATTATCCAATAGTCTATCATAAAAATTAAATAGATATATAAGTATCTCATTTACATTTTAAATAAAATTGACTAAAAAAATTTAATACGTATCTCATTTAGATCCTAAAAAAAATTAAATTAAATGTCCTTCTACGACCGTAAGAATTTTAATCAGGTTAGGATTGCTGCATCCATAGCACCATCATGAATAAAAAAAATAAATTATTATTTATTAAAATTGTATTAATTTAATAAAATTAAAAATTATTTATTGTATCCAAAATTTTTATTATTATAATAAATTATTATAATAAAATTTTTATTATATTACTTTAATTTAATCTTTTTTTTCTCTTTTTTATTTAAAAAAAATAGTCTCCAATCAATAATTAACACATAAGAATAACATAATATGTTGATTTTTTTGATAAGTACCATAGAATTTCTCAAAAAAAAAAAATATGTTTTAGAAATAGAGAGGAGAGTATAATTTTCTTTATTTTATTTGGATAGAACAATAACACAGTAGTACTTAACAACCAACTTATCATCTAGAAGACTAGAAATGAGAGAGGAATTGCGTTGTCTCACTAAAACAGTTAAAGATATTTATTTGATCACAACAGGGTAGGCAGGGATATACAGATATTAGAAAGCGATTATCCCAACACAACACAAGGTACTAGAACACAACACAATAGATTACAAATGTTATGGATGTATTATGTTTGTATTTCTCATATATTTTTATTAAATATGATTAATTTAAAAAATATTTTTTACAT
>NC_029791.2:15382140-15394872 GCF_000816755.2 Arachis ipaensis | reverse complement strand
ATTAAAAAAAAAAAAAGAAAAGTTATGCAAATAATGTTATTGTTTGTCGTCGTATCCTGTGTTAACCGGTAGCCACCTCTCTTTAGATTCCAATCTTTCAAAACTCAAGTTTTTATTGTCGTTTTCCTCATCGCCGAAGTTTCTCCTCTTCTCTACACCTCTTTCTTCCCAATTCTCAATTCTCATCCCTTTCATTCAAATTCATTCCCTAACAATGGGTCTTTGGGATTCCCTTCTCAATTGGCTTCGCAGGTATATATATTTATTATACATCTTCTCATTCAATTACATAATTTGTTAATCTTTACATATTCTATGTTCAATTTCATGTGTTTCTTTTTCTCATGATAGGGCTTCGATCTTTGTACATGCTTAGAATTTCATGTTACTTTTATTGATTCACAAGGCCTTAACAGATAGGATAGTGTTTGATTTTATGTTAAGGGGTTACCTTAAGGGTTAGCTCCATGAATGTTCTTACTTATAAGTTCTAACTCTTTGTTTATTTATTTATTGTTCTTTTGCTATTTGTTTTTCAGCTTGTTTTTTAAACAGGAGATGGAGCTTTCCCTTGTAGGCCTTCAGAATGCAGGGAAGACTTCTCTTGTTAATTCAATTGCTGTGAGTTTCATACATTCTGAATTTCATGCCCTGAAAATTCAAATTCAATTCAGTTCAATACAATACAGTTTAGTGAATTAATGGCTGAAATTTTTATTCCTAATATTTGATTTATTTATTTTTTTTACCAGACTGGGGGCTATAGTGAGGACATGATTCCAACTGTGGGTATCTTTCTTCTTTTGTTCATTTTTCAATTGCATGTTTGAATATTCTAAGCACTTTGTTTGTAGTTGTAATAGGACACTAATGTTTTGGTATGAAAACCAGGTTGGGTTCAACATGAGGAAAGTCACCAAGGGGAATGTAACTATAAAGCTTTGGGACCTTGGTGGCCAGAGGAGGTTCAGAACAATGTGGGAGCGTTACTGTCGCGGCGTCTCAGCTATAGTGTATTGTCTCCCTTAATGTTCTCTCTTACTCTTACAGACTTGTACATTCTTGGCACGTATACTTTGATGGCTTTTTATATTGGTTTCGAATCACAAGTTGTGTGTTGTTAGATGAACTTTTGGGTTTAAGGTACTTGATAATATCGATTTTTGAATTTATATGAATTTGTTTAGGCATTAAAATCAAACTTTCTGCAGCATAGGATTTCATTATGGGGATTACTTCCTATTTGTAAGATAAAATACTGCAAATCATGTGGTTTAAGTATTTTTTGCATATGATACAAAGCACCAGAAAATAAAGGGATATGTAGACAATAGGATTCAAAATGAGTGAATGAAAATTAAAGTGTGCTCTAGTGTTATTTTGTAATAGAAAAATGTGATTAAGGAAATAAGACCTGTGGTGTTGGCAACTAAAAAAGCCAAGAACTTAGCTCAATTTTACAGAGATGAGAATGTTAAGTTGGACGAGCGGACACTGTAAACAAGATAGGATTAAGAATGGTTATATAGTAGAGAAAGTTGAAGTATTAAATATTCTGGAAACAGTTGGAAGAATCTCACCTTAGATAATTTGGTTAGTGAGCAGAATATCTATAGAAGCTCTTATAATGAGAGTAGATCAAATAGAAAGTAACTCTGTAGTTTCAGGGTTTAGGATTAAAAGTTAAAACCTTACAATAGGGCACAATAGCATTCGGGATTTCAAACAATGCCTTCATGGTTTCCTTTCCCTAAGAGTTTTTCATCAAAGGGGGGTTAAATTGAAAGTCTACATAATTAATAATGACCTATGTGAAGGGTTAACTATATCCTAAAAGTTTTATTATCAAGAGAAGTTACCTGGGAATGGTTTTGAACAACAGAAAACTCAGTACTTGCTCTTATCAATATCTACTGTTGCCCGTTAACGAAACAAAGATTCTTGTGCATTGTTCTTTTTGTCATGTGTATTAAAGCTCTCTCAATTGATGGATGTGCAAAAACAGGTATGTTGTAGATGCTGCTGACAGAGACAGTGTTCCTATATCTCGAAGCGAGTTGCATGAACTCTTGACGAAACCTTCTCTAGGTGGAATTCCTTTGCTTGTTCTTGGAAATAAAATTGACAAGTCAGAAGCACTCTCCAAGCAAGCATTGGTAGATCAGCTGTGAGTTCAGAGCACGGTCCTTGTAAATCAACAATTTATAATGTTAGTCCTTGTAAATCTTCTCGTGGTTTCAGTTCAAAAATTTTTCTAGAAAGAGTGAAAGAAATTGGTCTGTGTTATCATCCCACATACGAATCGATTTCTGGCCTATGATTCAAATTACAAATAACTCTCTAAGTTCATGTCTATGTGAGATGATGAGAGGGACTAATTTCACCCCTGAAAGATTTTGGACCAAAACCACAAAAGAAAGTTTACAGGGACCAAAGATAAATTGCTAATCAAGGATCAAAAACATATTTAACCCCTTTTTTTCTTATGTAAATCTTTTTCTCCATGTGTTCTTTCAGAGAACTTGAGTCAATTAAAGACAGAGAGGTATGCTGCTATATGATCTCATGCAAGGATTCTGTAAACATAGATGTGGTCATTGACTGGCTAATCAAACATTCCAAAACTGCAAAATGATCCGTCTTTTCGATCAATATCTCAATTTTTAGTCATAGATGTTCAAGGGGTTGATGAAGCTTCCTTGTTGAATACATTCCCTTTAGCCTTAGTTGTGGTCCTTTTTTTCCACTATGAGTATTAGTTGTGATACTTTTTTGTTCCCCTCACCATGAATTTAGTTGTGGTTCAAGAAAGAGTGCATGTACTTTGTACAGTAATAAAACTGTCAGATCTCTTACCTGCAATGAACTTATCTTTTCATTAAAACTATGTCTGAATTTTAAATATGGAATGGTAAAATTGCTTTAGTTTTCAAATCCTGTAATTAGGAAGGATCTATGAAGTACGGACACTTTGCTGAGTTGTCGTGTTGGTGTGTCAAACACATTTCAAACATGACATTCATCGACATTCGTCCGACACGTATCTCTGCTGTATTTAACTGTATCTTAATAAAAAATAATTTTTTTTGGACATATTTGGACATACTTAAATACCATCACGTTTCAGCGTGTCAATCTTATTCTTAATATATATTTTTGAAATAAATTTAAAAATAGTATATATTATTATTTATTAAAATAAATAAATATTTTATAATGTGTCTCTATGCCTTATAAAATTTTAAAATTTATATATCAACCTATTTTGTGTCTGTGTCGTGTCTCCGTGTATGATAGCAAAGGACTTAAGGATACTACATACTAGTTTGAGGTTAGCAATACAGGCAGGATTTAAAAAAACCATAATAGGCTATGGCCCAGAAGAAAGATCCAAATTTTAGATGCTCATTGATATGCCAACGTGGTTTACTGGTAGTTCAGAAAAACAAACATAATAGGCTAAGGCAAAACTTTGCCCCGTTCTCCATAAAAGGAAACATACTAGGACTGAGAATTGTTTAAACAAAAAAAGGGACTGAGAATTGAGACAATTGACATCTATGACTAAATGTATACTATTTAATTTAGATATGGAAGAAGAAATGGTGTAGAATGCAGGAGTGTATAGGGGTTTTATGTAATTGTGGTGTCTCCGATTTTTGGGTATACAAATTAGACCCTCCGATTTGTGTTTAAAAACTTGAAAAAATTTGGGGTATTCCAATTTATGTATTCCAAATTTTTTTAATTTTTTAAATACAAATTGGAAGGTCCGATTACCTTCACCAAAATTTAAATCTTTTTTTCCACACTAATCGGACTGTCCGATTAATAGGTTTAATTTTTTTTACAAAAAAATCGGATTGTCGATTTCTACATTCCTTTATTCCAGAAAAAACTCTCACATCCATGTTTAACACTTACATTCTCCACAACAACGCACAACACACATGCTTCTCGTATCCAAACAAAATGAGTTATAAATTGAAGTTTTGAAATGAACTTTAATCTCTCAAGTTTTTTAATACCTAAATTCGTGATTCAGATATTGATGCTGCTACTTCTCAAATATTTTCTGTGGCTTCAAAATTTAGGGGTGAGCACGGTAGCGAGTACCCAATTACCCGTCCGAACCCAAATCGAACCAATTAAATTGGTTCTGAAACTAATGGATAATTGGGTCCAACCCAAACTAAATCGATAGTTTTTGTTAGTGATTGGTTCGGATATCGGTTTTGGGAGTGCGGAACCCGAACCAACCCGCGAACCCGATCATATATTAATTAAATAAAAAAATAAAAAAATATATATGGCTTTTTTATTAGACAATGATTATTCATTATTAATATATTTGGATTTTAATGAGTTTAGTTTTTAATGTATTTGGTGTTTAACATGTTTGAATTATTTCTATTGATGTTACATGTTTATTGTATTTGTTGAATTTTTAAGATAAAAAATTTGGTTTTTTTTTTATGAATTTCAAATTTATCGGGTACCCAATTATCCGAACTGAACCAACCCGTTCTTAATCGGTTCGGGTACATGTACAAAAAAACACAAATCCAAACCAAACTGAACCAATTACATTTTGATTGGTTTGGTTCTAATTTTACCATAAATCCAAACTAAACCGACCCGTGCTCACTCCTACTCAAATTAATTATATCATAGAGACCTTTCAATATAAATAGAGCTTACATCCTATTTTTAGTGCATAGATAATATGTTAATATAAATATACAATAACAACCATTGTTTAAATAATAATAATATTCAATGATTATTTGATAGGCAGGCATGACTCAAGACCCAGGATCCTGATTGAAAAACCATACGCTTATTATCTTTGTTTAAGAAAGGAAAAAATAAAACAATCATGTGATGGAATATTTGTAATCACTTAAGCTAAGATAATTACTTTTCAAACCAACTGGAACAACCAAGTTTCAACGAATCAAAATTGCATCACAAGCTAAAGCAAGCTAACTAGCTAGCTACATTTCTCTGTTATATACACATGTCTTTTTCTCCTTTTTCTCTCTCGAATGGCTATAATTTCAGATTATGAGTTATAAAGCATAGTTCTTTACAACTAAGTTTCAACAGACCCCCAAGTTTTTTTCAAAAAGCAAACGTTTTTGACGGTCTAAAATTATTCAAAAGAATAATGAATATGTCACTCTAAAAGAAGTGCAACAAAGAACAACATATGTCAATATCCACGAAAAAGAATAAATGCCTTCAAAGTAAAGCACGTAGTAGAAAAAAAATTTCACAATCTATCTTTTTTTTTAACTAATTTTTTATTCGATAGAGTTTAGGCCTAGATCTATCTTGGAATTTGAAGAAGAAATAATATTTAAACGAAAGTAAACAAAGCGGTAATTGTTTTCACTGTGGGTGAGGAAAAGCTGAATTTGCGTAAAATGGGATGAAGCAACAAAAAATTTGCCTAATAGGGTAGTATTAAAAAATGGTAAAAATAAAAATAGGGTTAATACTTACTGGTCAAATTAGTATGTGAAAGATGCCATGTTCTTTAAATTCGTTCCGAAAGATTTTATCAATCAAACTTACCAATTAATCATATTTGTCTTTTAGTTATTCAATTAACAATTTTTTTCAACGATTGATGATGTGAAATGTTAATTGATAGATAACACACATGACACCTAATATATCTAATTGGACGTTAATCAAATATGTTTTAAAAATCTATTAATTTAGTCACTAAATAATATTGGGAATAGAGTTTATGTAATTGAAAAAAAGAATTAAATTAATAAATTTTTATAAATATATTTAGAATATTCAATTAGGTATGTCAATTAATATTTATAATATCATTTGTTGATAGAAATTATTAATGGAGTGACTGAATGACAAATATAATTTATTTTTAATCTTTAATAGACTAATTTAATTCAAAAATTTTATAAATTTAAAAAATATCGTATTTTTTAAAAATTAATTTTACTATTAATCCATAAGAATAAGAATAACTCTGATTTTTTGAGGGAGTGTTTACATGTGTCTTAGGAGTCTACTTTCTCTATTTAATATAATATTTCACTTCTTTAAATTGTGCTAGCATGACTGGTTTGGAGTGCAGTGGATAGAGTTGAAATTTTTTGTTTATTTTAAGAGTGATGAAGAGAAAGTGTTGAAATAGCATGAATGTTTGGAATCCATATTATGCAAGGAGACATTGTTTTTGCTAATTCGAATTGAAGGGTGATATAAAATCGGTCTATTTCTGACATCATATCCATAATTAGCGCACTCATCATAGTTAGAAGTTCCAACTCCGTATCAAGGTCACGGTCGATATCGTCACTATCATCAATATCATTATTATCGTCAAAAAGAAAATTCTTAGGCTTGTTATCCATGAACTTGTTCAGAAATACTGTAATGAAAGGAACATAGTGAAAAATGCTTGTATCAAATTTTTAAGTAATATATTTTAGAATAGAAAGGATGACAAATATATACAATTGTCCAAAAGCCCAACTTGTTTGGCAAGCTTTAGGGGTCTCCGATCAACCAGTGGATTTGATGAGTTGGTTCTTACATAATAGCAAACAGCGCCCCTTTAGATTCTTTTCTGGTCTCTGGTGGATTTGGTGTTCGAGAAACAACGAGATCTTTCATCCTCACGAGCATTGGACCACAGACAAGGTGATTGGTATGGCTTTGTCCTTAGAAAAGGAGCTCCGAAATATTTTTGAGTTGCAACGACTATCTATCCCCTCAACCATTAGTGGCTCTTGGATTCCCCCCTCAGTGGGTACCTTTAAGATTAATTGTGATGCTAGCTATCCTGGCAGTGGTGCTCGAGTTGGTTTTGCTTGTGTTAGCAGAGATTGGAAGGGAAGGTGGCAACGAGGCTGTCTGGGAACAATTGAGAGTCGTAGCATTTTGCAAGGAGAGTTGTTTGCTATTTGGAGAGGCTTTCTTTTAGCATGGGACTCGGGACAAAGAGACATTATATGTGAGACAGACTGTGTGGAGGCTTTTACTATTGTCAATAATTTACAAGATTGCTCTGGGTTTACTGATCCTTTGGTGTTAAAAATCCGAGATATCATGTCTTGGAAATGGCGTGTTGATCTTCGGTTGATCTTGAGAGATGCAAATACAGTAGCAGACATCATGGCAAAGACTGCAATGAGGACTATTTCTCCCCAAGTGGAGCTTCCATTGCCTTGGAAGGAGTTTGAGAGTAGTATTCAACGGGACTGCCTTTCTTAAGCAGTTTCTTATTTTTTTTCTTTCTTAATTTTTGTTTTTTTTTTTCTTTTAAGTCACCAAAAAAAAGAATGTAAAATTATCAATTCAAAAATATTTCTCTGACTTTGATTTATAAGTGTGTAACCCAATGAATAAGCCAAGTGGTAAGAGGAACTAAATAATGCTTCTAAATTCTAAAATCTCTCTCATCACAGTCAGTGGCGTATGTTTATGAATGAAATTGAAGGAAACTTCAGTGAGAAATTGATGAAACATCCGCTCTTGTCTTAACTCATTTAGTGAACTGTAAGTACAATATACTTTTGAAGTTCTATAAATAGAATTTAATTTTGATACATTATTAATATAAATTAATTTTTATATGTACATCTAACATCAATAAAAATAACTATTTTTACATTGATATTTGATAGTATAAATTATCATCCAAAAAAAACGAATGTAAATTATACCACTGTAAAAAACGTTTTATATTATACCACTGTAAAAAACGTTTTATATTATCAATTTATCAAATTTAAACTCCATAAAAATAATCATTCCTTTAAATTTTCATGCGAAGATAAATTCAATTAGAAAAATGTTAATGTTAGAGTAAAATGTCAGCACGGCAGAAACAAAAGCAAGACTAAGATATGCAGTTTCCTATAACATCAAAATAATTAGATGAAAGGTCTGATTAGGTTCTGTAAGGGGAAGCGCATTGTATAGGAAAGAATAAGAGTGAATTAGGTAAGAATTAAATTAAATCAGAGCAGAGACGAAGACTATAATTTTATTGAAGAGGAATTTTACAGAGAAAAATACTCTAATTTACATTCCTATTATTTCTATTTATTAATAATTCACACTAACTAATAAAACTATCCTAACTAAACTTCGGATTCACTTTTACTCTTGGAAGTTGGAAGTAATGCTTAATCAAAAGAAAATGATTCAGAATTGAAAAATTAGTAGCTCATCTACTATAGATGACCCACCTTAAGAATATGGGTGGCAGAGCAAATTGTATTAACATAATTTAAAATTTGGCAACATTTATCATGATTATATATGTATTTGTTTATGTAACATTATTCTCACTTTTGAGGAAGATAATTTTCTATTTATACAAGGGTTTAGTGTATATTTTATGAAATATAAAAATAGTTTAATTTTGATATACTAACATGTAAAACATTTTATACAGTCGTGCAATTACATCCATTCTTTTAAATGACTATTCGATAGTTATTTTTACTGTCGGTAGTTATTTACGTGTCATTCGAAATTAGATGCACGTGTAAAACTACTTTACACGACCAGTGCATCAAAATTAAATTCATATAAAGATACCAAATATATTATTACCTAAATTCTGAAATTAATTTATATTTTAAGAACTAGGAAAAAGTCAGTTAAATTTCATCAAACATAAAGAGACGAATATAATTTGCTAAAAGAATTATGACACAACAATCCAACAATAATCAGGAAGAAGTGAAGGAGAAACATATTCTAGATATCCAAACAAAGTATTCACAAGTCACCAAAACAAAAAAAAACACAAAGTATTCACATTTCACACCAAATCCTGTGAAAATAAAAATAAAAATAAATAGATGTCTTTTTTTGAATGTAATGTAAATGAATTTGGGGCTATAGTAACATTGAAACCCCAAAACAAGACTCAAGGCAAATGACAAAAGGGAATTGAGGGGTTAAGACAAAAGGGATCATGAACAACTGGTTCTATGAAAGTTCAATGAATAAACAAACAAACAAACTACAATAATATGGCTATGCCAAAAACAGGCCAATGATGAAATAATGAAGGGTTTCTCTCTTCAATTCTATGTTCAAGCTTGTGGGGGACCAGAATCAACAGAGTAGTACTGTTGTGAAAATTCATTTTTTTCTTCTTCTTCCTCTTTCTCTAAACTAGAACGTGAAATTTCCTGAATCCTGCTTTCAACCACCTCCATTGAAGGTCTCTTGTCGGGGTATTGAGCTGTGCATTCGAGCGCGAGCTGCAAGAGCTTCACCATTTCATCCTCAATGTTCTGGTACCTAAGGAGCTCCACGTCGAAAACCTCAGTGTTCCACTCGTCTTGAACCACCGACTGGACCCATCTTGGGAGGTCTACACCATCTTCATTCAGTGAGGAATGAGTGGGAGCCTTCCCCGTTAGGAGTTCCAAGAGCATTATACCAAAGCTGTAGACGTCTGCCTTTTGTGATACTTTGCGAGAGTCAGTGACCTCTGGGGCGCGATAGCCGGAAATACGGTTGGGTGTGGCGGTCGGGAGAGCAAGATGAGCAAGGCCAAAGTCGGAGACACGAGCTTCAAATGATTTGGTGAGAAGGATATTTGAGGATTTGATGTTTCCATGCGAGGATGTTGGTCCGTGTGAATGTAGGTATGCGACCCCACGAGCAGCGCCAAGGGCAATGGCAGACCTTGTTTCCCAATTCAGGGGAGTCCTGCCGGCGCCATTATTCGCTGTAACATGAAAACCGAAAAGCAAACTATGTCAAATAAGCTGTACCAATACTAAATTCATTCATTTGCATCCAAGTTTTGAAAATTTGCATGTTCATTCAACTTAAAAGTTGCAAAAAGGATCATAAATGTTGATCATTATTCATTGTAACAAGCATGACATCATATCTAAGACCAATGCACATTTGAGGTGAAAGTATTACCATTTAGAAATTAGAACACCACAGGGAGCTTACCAAAGAAATTCCATTGAACTATTTGACATAAAGGGCAGTCCGGTGCACAAGCACCTTGTGTTAGGGAGGAGCCGCACCCAAAGGGTGTAATTTGGGTGCAATTTAGACAGCCTAACTTGATAATTACAAATCAATGGCTGCTTCCATGGCTTGAGCCCGTGACATATAACCAAGCAAAGAAATCACAATTACGAAAATTCAGGATCAGCTAAGATGCACAAAACTTCTGATTTCTCAGAAAATACTTTAGATAATAACTCTTGAAGCAAGATTTCATCTGCCATGTGCAATGGCCACCAAAACCCGTTATGATAACAATCTTGTCACTAACTACAAGCCTTCCTATTCAGAAAAACAAATTAGAAACACAAAGGGACAAATAAAAAGCAACAACTAGTTACACAATGATCTACCCTAAAGTAGACACAACAACAACAGCCGCAATCATTCACTTAACTTGTAAACTAAAGAATCAGCATCATGACACACACAAAGAATAAAATATATACATATAGAATTGAAAGTTGAAACAGTCCAAAAATGACAACAAAGCAAACAAGAAAAAGAAAGAAAAAAAGCACATTCTTTTTTTTTTTAGTTTTACCATGTAATAATGCAGACAAGCTTCCCATTGGCATGTAATCATACACAACAAGCTTCTCATCTTTGCTGAAGTAGTGACCCCTGAGTGGAACCAAATTCTCATGAACCATCTTCCCAACTTGCTCTATCTTCTCCCTGAACTCCCTCTCCGGCAGGGTAACATCCTTCAGGCGCTTCACGGCGACGCTGATCCCCAAATCCATCGTGGCCTTATAGGTGGTTCCGAATGTCCCTTTTCCAAGAACCTCAGCAGAAGCCCTCAGCAACTCTTCAAGATCAAACGGCCTATTCACATCACCAAAGAATACTAAACTTTTTGCACCACCACCATTGCTCTTGCTTTCAACCTTTGAAGCCGCAACGGCCGAGGAACCACTAGCACCACCACCATCTCGTGCCACGTCAGCAACCTCCACACTTTTTGGAGGTGCAGCCGCAGAAACATCCCTGGAATCAGTTTTTCTGGATTTTCTGCATAACAAGAACAAAAGCAGTAGAATCAAAATCGCTCCAATTACAGACCCAATAACAATACCCGCAATTGCACCGCCAGAGAGCTTATTCTTCTTCTTATGGCTCCCTCCTCCACCATTGTTACTACCAGGGCAAGCTTCAAGGGGCTTCCCACAGAGCTCATTCCCGGAAAAAGCGCTTTCATTCAACCCCGAAAACCGCTCCGGAACCGAACCGTTCAACTGATTATTCGACACGTTGAACTGATGCAGAGGCGGAACACTAAGGTCAGGGATGCTCCCAGTGAAGTGATTATTCTCTAAATAGAGAGTATCCAAACGAGTAAGAGAATTGAACTTGGGAGAGATCTCGCCGCTGAAATTGTTCTTCCCCAAATTCAACCTAACCAAATTCTCCATAGAGAACAAGAAATCAGGGATTTGGCCATTGAAGAAGTTCCCCTGAAGATAGAGGTTTCTGAGAGAGGTGAGTTTGGCGAAATCGGAGGGAATGGGACCGGTGAGTGCATTGAATCGGAGAGAGAGGGTCTGAAGCTCAGTGAGGTTACCCAAACCCAATGGAAGGTTCCCTGAGAGACCCATGCCTGGGAGCCTCAACGTTGTTACTCTGTTTCTCTTTTCGTTTTCGCAGAACACACCCGTCCATGAGCATGGATTCTGTTCCGTTTGGTTCCAGAGGAGGGAGCGACCACCAACAGTGGCCCGTAGGGTTAGGAGGGTTGCTCTGTCGGAGGCTAGATCGCCGCCGGAAACAATGGCGGAGGATAACAGGACGAGGAGTGTGGATAGAAACAGAGTGTTGTTCATGGTTTTTTGGTTGGGGAATTGTTGCTGGGTGAATGTTTGTGGGGGTTTGGGTGGGCTATAGTGTCGGCGCCATGGCGGATGTGGCGTTTGGAAGGTGAGAAAAGGGGAAGAAAACGGAGAGAAAGTGAGAGAGAAAAAAGAAAGTGGTGAGAGAGAAAAAACTTTATATAAAGAGAAAGAGAGAGAGTGGCAAGTGGTGGGCGTCACGTATATTATAACATAGACCTCCACCTAGCAGATTTGGCTCCTTTATTCCCTTATTTCCTTCCCGCTTTGTGTTTAACTGTTTTACCCTGTACATATTTACTTTGATTTTTTTCCTTTTTGTTTTTTGAAGTTAGTAGATATTTTGCCTTATAATTAAAATTTTGTGTTTCAATTTTAAGTTTAATTTTAATTTATTTAGTGTACAGGATTTGACAGGTAAGAATTTTATACCATTATTTAATTAGATTTAAGTCAGAGAGTTTTTGAAACCATTAAGACAATCTAGATAAAAAAAATTTGTGTAAAATCAATTTAGATTGGTCTAATAATTAGATTATTAATCTATTTAAATAAATATTAACATTTAAATTTTGTCTTGTACATACATTAATTCATTAGTCAACGATAAATTTTTAAATAAAACTCAAATCTGTAATAGAATAATCTCTAATCTGCTAAAAAAATAAAAAATTTTGCAAAAATTAGAATTATATAACATACTTTAAGCATGTGTTAAATAATTTATTTATTTTTGGAGAGTGAATTTAAAAAAATTTTGAATAAATTCATTCGTGATATACTATTTATATATAATTCAAATCATGTCATTTATAAATTGACATATTTTTAAAAGAGACGTTTCTGTCGTACTTTTAGACTCAATTTA
>NC_029791.2:15378428-15382133 GCF_000816755.2 Arachis ipaensis | reverse complement strand
ATTGACAAAAGTTCAACAAATTAGTGAATTTTTTTATAATAAAATTCAAATGTTAGTTGTTAAATAAAAAGAACAAAAATTTTAGATAAAAAAAGAACAAGATGTAAATTATAGAATAAAATTCTATCCTAAAAAAAAGTTCTAAATTGAAAAAAAAAATCATTTTTCTCCATTTACCTAAAAAATGATCCCACAAACATATGTTCTGAATAAAATTTTATCAAATTATATTATAAAACCATTTTATAAAACAAGAAAATATCTAATTGAAATTATTTGTATTAATTATGATTTTGTCTTTTACAGTCTACTCTGAAATTCCGAAAGCAAAAGCCACCATCCATTCTAAAAGAGAATCAAATTCACCATTTGTGGAGGGAACTGTTATAGTGCGTGCACGTGCACTGGACTTCCGTTGGCCACTCAGTGGTGATCAATGGATTAATATTGGTGATTAGTGTCTACTGTCTAGTGATTAGTTAGATTAGAATATTTAAGGAAGGTTCGGAGTGGACCCACATATTCGAAAATCCTTGCAATGAGAGGGCTCTGATCCGGTGGGTGCGCGTCCCGATGCCTCCAAGCTGGATCATATGTATGGATAAAAAATCTATTTTAAATTCAAGTGGGCCCTATCGAATAATTTTTTTTCCCAAAAGTTTTTAACATTTAAGCTAATTAAAACTTCCTTTTCATTGCTGCTTGAATCTATTTGTGGTAAATTAGAATTTAGAAATAGAAAATGTTATTTATATATTAAAATCAGCTATTAAAATTAATTACTAATATATTTATGTATAAATACATGTGTAGTTTAATTTATTTTTAATATATATTTTATACTAATAGTTAATTTTAATGACTAATTTTAGTATACACGTAACATAACTCTTTAAAAATAGCTTGTCTTTAGAGGACAAAATCCGGTAAATTCCAATTAGTAACACCCTTTCCTTTCATCCAGCTTAATGGACAAGTTTCATTTAGATTTTTTTTTTTTAGACAGTAAGTTTCATTTAGATTTTGTTAATGGTATCTGTTAAAAATATTCGAAAATATTGATCATAATAACACCATTAATTAATATTTATAAAACTAACTCTGTCTAAAAAATTTTAAACATAATTAATATTATTCATCTAATAATATAACAGATCTACCACACATCCAAGTCTTATTGCCATTCAAGTCCAACCAAGCAGGCCCAACACCAACATAAACCACTCTCATTAAAAAAGCGTGTAACACGTGCTAAAAAAAATGTTACCTCTCCCTTGGCGCTCTAATATGAAAAACTGTTCGTATCTTCTACTCAAAACTGCAACAAAAGAATTTGAAATATCTCTCAATCTCTCAATCTTTCAAATTCTCTATGGAAACTACAGAAAAATCCGATGTTGCATTTGAGATCATCAACAAAAAATACAGAAAAAGAACAACAAAAATTCTTCAAGGTATTGACAAAACTACTTGTTCATTATATTCTGTTTTCTCCTTTGCATTTCTCGCATTTCTGGCATTTCTACTAGTTCGGTTTAGGATTTAGTTGATCGAATTCATTTATTTAGTAGATCCAGTTTCTTTAATTCAATTTTTTCTTATTTTTCTCTATAAATAGGGCATTGAATGAAACTGTGTTGTTAGTTTATTGGTTCTGATAAATAATTTTGGTTCATTTCTTAGTTTATTTGAGGTTCATTTGGATCCAGAAAAGAATTCGATGTGTTTTTGTTGATGATTGAGTCTTTTTTACTGCTTGTTCAAATCTAAACTAATTTTAGTTCATTTGTGAATTAACTGAGGTTCACTTGATGCTATTGTTATGTATTGACCAATTTTTTTTCTCAAAAAATTTTGGTTCATTTCTTAATTTAATTTAGGTTCATTTGGTCTTGTTTCGCTTGAATTTTGCTGAACTTTTCATGTGTGGTTGTTTAATTAGTTTTTGTTCAAATATGAACTAATTTCATTTCATTTGTGAATTAACTGAGGTTCACTTGATGCTACTATTAAGTATTGACCAAATTTTTTATTCTTAAAAAAATTTCGGTTCATTTCTTAGTTTAATTTAGGTTCATTTGATTTTGTTTTACTTGAATTTGCTGAACTTGTTCATGTGTGGTTGTTTAGTTAGTTTTTGTTCAAATCTGAACTAATTTCGGTTCATTTATGAATTAACTGAGGTTCACTTGATGCTGCTGTTAACTATTGACTAAATTTTTTATTCCTTAAGAAATATCGGTTCATTTCTTGATTTAATTTAGGTCCATTTGGTTTCATTTTGCTTGAATTTGCTGAACTTGTTCATGTGTGGTTGTTTAGTTAGTTTTTGTTCAAATTTGAACTAATTTTGGTTATTTGTGAATTAACTGAGGTTCACTTGGTGCTGCTGTTAAGTATTGACTAAATTAGTCCTTACAGTTAAAATAACAAAGAAGACCATCTCAAAAAAGGAGAAGCCACTTTACGATGTAAGCATATACACATTAAATCAACTCTATTTTTGTATTATAAATATATCATATAACACAATATTTCAAATATTTGCAGAAAACTCACGATTTGGGATGTTCAATGAGAATGATAGCTAAGGTATTCAACATGAGTAATCAAAAGAAAGCTATTGTCGAGAAAATAGGATTTGGTGCATTGAGATATATCCCATCATTGAATGTCTTGCACAAGCTCTTGAGGGAATTGATACTTTCCTTCGATCTATATAAAGCATTTTTGGAGACGCGCTATGAAAAAATCTACGTAACCCTAGTCAAGATAAGAGATACACTGGGCCTAAATTCAAGCGATAAAAAAAGGTTTTCAGCTATATTCTATCAATAAAGTTTTGCTATTATTTTATATTAATCTATTTATATTAAACTATTTTGATGTTGGTACTATTATAGGGACTAATTTTTTTGAAAAAGTTGATTACAACAAACTGAATGAGGAGTAGAAGAAAATTATTGAAGGTGCTACTTTGGCGTCTTTGATAAAATCTGTGCTGGAGATGACTATTGAAGGGGAGGAAAACCTGATGAAATTCAAGAGGACATTCATCCTCTTCATCTAGAAATAGTTTTTGTTGCCGACAACAACAAGCACAGTCTCCCCAGTGCATAAGTCACCTATCCTTCATGTGGACATACATAGTCCGAGAATGAAATTGGGTGTCTCATGTGCTCAGCTTCTTGATCAAGGGGATCAAAGCCCAGAAAGGAAGAGAGAAACTTTCAATTGTGGTTGCGTCTTTGTATTGATGATAATCTATTTTCATGAATCGTGTTCGCTGATGCAACAGTAGATAATGCTCCCAGACCACTATGGGTGACTTACTGGACACGAAAGAGGTTGGTCAACAGGATTGCCTTTGAGGCAAAGAATGAAATGGTAACTAAGAAAAAGCATTCCCCTTGAAATTTTGGTTAAATTACTTCTAAGTTATTGTGCTAACTAAATAAGTTTATGTTTTAGGGCCTCATAAAAAGAGCACAACTGAGGGGAAAGAGAAAGAAGAAAAGAAGGGAAAAAAGAAGAAAGAAAAAAAGAAACCTGTCATCTTGCATTCGTCTTTAGAAAAAGAAATTGATTCTGAATATGAGTATACTTCTCACCATGACTTATCAGAAACTATCTATTTATTTAAAGTTATATATTATTATTTTAACAAAATTTTTTGTATGTATTATAGAGAAGAAGAAGAAATAC
>NC_029791.2:15364606-15378316 GCF_000816755.2 Arachis ipaensis | reverse complement strand
ACCACCAAAGAAACTAAAACAACCACAAAGAACCGCAAAGAAAAAAAGCAAAAAAAGGAAGATTGTTCAACCGTAAAGAAAATCTCATGTCCTAAATTGTTCAAGTTGTGATGTTGATGGTTTGATGAACCAGAAGGGATTAAGAGAGGGAGAAAAATAAGTTATTCTCATTGTTGAAGAGAATGAAAAATCCTCTTAGAAAATATTTGTTGAATTATTACACCTTATATACTGTGTACTCTTACTAAAAAATAATTATAATGGTATGCCTATTATTGATAAAAAAATAATCTAGGTAACACCCTCCCGCAAGTTAGAATTGTGTAAATCTAACAATCCTAGCTTGGAAACATTAGCAAGAAAAGGACCCGGTGGCAGAGCTTTGGTAAGAAAATCAGCAAGTTGATCTTTGGAACGAACTGGCATAAGATGAATGAAACTAGACAAATGCTTTTCACGAACAATGTGGCAGTCCACTTCAATGTGTTTGGTTCTTTCATGAAAGATGGAATTATTGGCTATGTGAATGGCTGACTGGTTGTCACAGAATAGAGTGATAGACTTTTGAAGCGGCAAACCAATGAAATCCATTAAGAAAGATAACCAACTAGCTTCACTAATGGCAACAGCAAGAGATCTATATTCAGCTTCTGCAGAGGACTTGGCAACTGTGGTTTGCTTCTTACTCTTCCATCTAATGAGAGAGTTCCCAAGCATGAAGCAATAACCGAAAATAGAGCGACGAGTATCGGCACAGGTAGCCCAGTCAGCGTCGGCAAATCCAGTGAGATGCAGATTAGAAGTAGAGGAGAAGAAGAGACCAGTTGCAGGTCGGCCTTTTAAATATCGGAGTACGCGAAAAGCAGCCTGTAGATGAGAAGTGGTTGCACAGTCCAAAAATTGGCTCAAACGTCCCGCAGCATAGGAGATATCGGGTCTAGTGTTTGTGAGGTAAAGGAGTCGGCCGATGAGCTGTCTGTAAACAGTGTTGTCTGTTAAAATGGTACTTAATTCCTTTGAGAGTTTCTGACTATAATCAAATGGGGTAGAGAGAGGCTTGCAATCTAGATAACCAAAATTCCTGAGAAGGTCCATGGTGTACTTTCGCTGATAAATGTGAATTCCAAAGTTAGAGCGTGCTACTTCCATTTCCAAGAAGTATTTGAGATCACCAAGATCCTTTATTTTGAATTTGTCATCCAAATTTTTCTTGATGGAATTGATTTCTCCAATGTCATTCCCGATTAAAACCAAGTCATCAACATATACTAGAATGGTAGTGAAACTTCCAGATTGTTTCTTGATGAAGAGTGAATGATCATAAAAAAAAACTGCTTATAACCAGCATCCACAAGAGTCTGAGTGAGCTTAATGTTCCATTGCCTGCTTGCTTGCTTAAGCCCATATAGAGACTTTTGCAATTTACAAACTAAACCTGGTTGTGACACGGCCAAACCGGGTGGTATCTTCATATAAACTTCCTTGTCCAAATCTCTATAAAGGAAGGCAGTGTTGACGTCCAGCTATTTCAAATACCATTTCTTTGCCACTGCTAATTCTAACATTACTCGTAGGATAGTCATTTTGACAACTGGACTAAAAGTATCACCATAATCTACTCCTTGCACTTGAGTGAATCCTTTTGCAACTAGCCTCGCTTTGTGCCTCTCTATGGTGCCATCGGGATTGAATTTTACCCGAAAAATCTATTTGCAACCCACAGCCTTCTTGTCTTTTGGAAGTTCAGTGAGATACCAAGTTCTGTTCTGATCTAGAGCTGTCAATTCATCTTTTATTGCCTTTCTCCAACAGTCATGTGCAGCCGCTTCCTCATAAGTGCTGGGTTCTGGACTTGAGGTGATGGCTAGAGAAAGTGAATTATATTTTGGAGTTAGTTTATCATATGACAAGTGTTGTGAGATAGAATATAAAGAGTTGGAGTTGGCAAAGTTGCTAGAGTGAGCTGTGTGAGTTGTCATACAATGATAGTCCTTCAAATAAGCAGGCAGTTTCTTGACTCTTTCACATTTTCTAGTAATGCAGTCATGTGTGATGTCAGAGTGTTGTGATGCAGGTGCATTGTTAGTGTGTGGTATGGCAATGGGTGCAATGGTGTGTGAGGAAATTGGTGAGTGTATTGAGGTTGAGAAATATTCATTTGAATCTGTGAGTGTGGTATGTGTGGGTGATTGCAAATGATGTGTGGATGGTGTATCATATTGAAAAAGATCAATGCACTGTAGAGTACGAGTGGGTACCACAGAAATGTTAGTGCTAGTGAAATGTAAAAATGGAAAATGAGTTTCATAAAAAGTTACATTTCTGGATATGAAAATTTCCTTTGATTTTAAATCAATAAGTCAAAAACCTTTTGTTCCTAATTTAAAACCGAGAAAAGCTGTTTTTCTGGCTCTTGGGTCTAATTTTGTTCTTGAATTTGTTAATGTGGAGGCATATGCAAGAGAACCAAATACTCTTAAATATGAAAGGTCAGGTAAGTTACCATACAAAAGCTTGTAAGGACTAGCATTATCCAGGTTAGTACTGGGCAGCCTATTAATTAGGTGAATGGCGTGAGCAACTGCGTATTACCAAAAACAATGTGAAATTCCTGATTGAAATAGCAATGCTCTAGCAACACCTAAAATATGCTGGTGTTTTCTCTCTACAATCCTGTTTTGTTCTGGTGTTTCTACACAAGAAGTTTGGTGTAAAATTTCAGTTGATGCAAAAAAGAATTTTAGAGTGAACTCTGGCCCATTGTCAGTCCTTATAC
This sequence comes from Arachis ipaensis, assembly GCF_000816755.2. Taxonomy (NCBI): domain Eukaryota; kingdom Viridiplantae; phylum Streptophyta; class Magnoliopsida; order Fabales; family Fabaceae; genus Arachis; species Arachis ipaensis. The sequence continues at coordinate 15,375,540 of NC_029791.2, read as the reverse complement.
ACTTAACTTGTTTTTCAAATTGTACTCTGACAAAATTCACAAAATTAATAACCAATTGTGATGCTTCAGATTTGGTTTTCATAAAAAAAAAATTCAAGTGAATTTGCTCTTGCCATCTACCACAGTAAAAAAATACCTATGTCCTTCATTAGAGGGACAGAAATAGGAGCCCAGATATTCATATGAACTAAGTCAAAACAATCTTTTATTTCAGTTGTACTAAGATTAAAAGATAATTTCTTTTGTTTTGCAAAATGACATGAATCACAAGGAAGTTTTGAAGCAATACAATCTATAAAAGGATAATACTTCTTCAGAAAAATCAATTTATGCATAGGTATGTGTCCTAATCTAAGATGCCAAATGTTGTTGTGCTCACTGTGTGAAGGTGTGGTGGGATGAGTAGTAGTCGTAGTTGCCGCCAATGAAGCTTGCTTTGTTGGAAGAAGGAGAAAGTGAGAGAATTCTGGTTCTCTACTCATTGTATATAACCCTTCTATACACTCAGCAATGCCAATCATCTTTGATGTGGATCGATCTTGTATCTCACAATATTTATCATTGATTAACAGTTGACAATGTAAGTTTGAGGTTAAATTTGATACAGAAATTAGTTTAAAATCAAAATAAGGAATGTATAAAACATTTTTTAGAAAAAAAAATTTTAGAGAATGTGATTGTGCCAATGATGGTGCTAACAGTTTTAGTCCCATTTGGCAATATCACATTGATTGGAGCAATATTTTGAAAGCTTGCAAAATCTTTTAAGTCAAAAGTCACATGATCTGTTGCACCAGAGTCAATGACCTATAGTGCAGATTTTGGAGTGATAATACTCATAATTCTCGCATTAAAATGTAATGCAATAGTTTTACCTGGAGTGGAAGTCTAATGGAATTAGTCAAAATTTGATTTGCATTATGAGGTTGTTGCTGCACACTTTTGTCTTTGATCAATTCTAACAAGGCAAATCTTTGCTCTGGAGTGAACCCAGATCTTGATATTCCAATGTTCTCTTGGAGACAATTGAGCTGAGATTGTTTGTCACTGAGTATATCATCATGCCCCCTCAGTAATCACGTGATTGATGGTGGTGTTATGTTGCCGCCGTTGATAGAAATAGGAGGAGTACCCATACTTCTTATAGCATACATCTTCTGTGTGGTCTTGCTTGTTACAATGAGAGCATGTCAATGTAGCTCCACGACCTATAAAATGGGAGGATCTGTTTACCATGTTCGCCATTTTGAGAAATCAATGAATCAGAGAGTAATAAGAATTCAAATCTTCTTCCTTCCAACTCGTTGATCGAAACAGCTATATTCACCAAGAAAGAATCTTGTGAAATAGCCTCTCATCAAACTCTATTGGATGAGTTTGAAGGAAGAGGTAAGAATGGGGAAAGAAAATGTAGAAAGAAAAATTAGGGATAAAAAGAAAATGGCAAAATTGGATTGGATCTCAATTCACATTTTTTTAATTTGATTCACAACTTGGTTGCTCTCCACGCTCACCGCACCATGAAGAAAATTTCATGTCCTAAACTATTCAAGTTGTGATGTTGATAGTTTGATGAACCAGAAGGAATTAAGAGAGGGAGAAAAATAAGTTATTCTCATTGTTGAAGAGAATGAAAAATCCCTTTAAAAAATATTTGTTAAATTATTACACCTTATATATTATGTACTCTTACTAAAAAATAATTACAATGGTATGCCTATTATTGATAAAAAAAAATAATCTAGGTAACAAACCGGATTCATCTTTGCAAACCGAAACTAAATCCGAAGATGAGTAAGATTCAGAAATTATTATTTTATTGTTATAAATATATTTTGTTTTTATTTTAATAAATACTGATGATCTACTCTGATAAAAAATTAATTCTTGTTTCTCTGCTTATTTTCGAACATGAATTGTATGTTACAATCATTTAAAAATTTCGGTTCATTTTTTTTAATTGAGGTTCATCGTGATTTTAAATCAAAACTTTGAAACTACAATAATTATCTCTAAAAGTTTGCTTTATTTAATATTCTTGTTATGCAACTAGGGCTTCTTGATTGCACTTGATGCTAACTTGTGTGATTATCCAGTGCAATTGGTTACCAAATTTCTTCCTACATATAGATACACACTTGTGCACACTCATATGTAACTAGGGCATCGAATAAAACTGTGTTGTTAGTTTATTGGTTCTAATAAATAATTTCACTTTATTTTTTAGTTTATTTGAGGTTCATTTGAATCCAAAAATAAATATGATGTGTTTTTATTGATGATTGGGTCTTTTTGAATGCTTGTTTAAATTGGACTAATTTCTATTCATTTGTGAATTAACTGAGATTCACTTGATACTGCTGTTAAGTACTGACCAAATTTTTTATTTTTTAAGAAATTTCGATTCATTTCTTAGTTTAATTTAGGTTCATTTGATTTCGTTTTGTTTGAATTTGCTGAATTTGTTCATGTGTGGTTGTTTAATTAGTTATAGCTCTGATATTTGTCAGCTGTATACATTCGATGTGTTTTTGTTGATATTTGTTTTTCTGACTTGGAGAATGATTTGTCCTGCCAATAAAATTGTTGAAAAACAATATAGGATCTTTAAACTAGATTTTTACTACTGTTCCGACTGAGAACCAATTATATTATATTCATTATAGTTTCTTTGAGCATTTTTGTTTTTCTGCTTGTTTTTGAACATTATGTTTCAATCTTTTAAAAATTTCGGTTCATTTCTTTTTGAATTAAGGTTCATCTTGATTTTAAATCAAAATTTTTTATATGATTTTTCATAAGCGAAGAAATAGAGAGGATAAGTAAAAAAAGAAAAGAAAAGAAACAGAAAAAAGATTAAAGAAAAAAATGACAGTCTTGCAAAAACAAAGTTGCTCAGGTTGAAACACAGTAAAATGACCACGACTCGATAGACGCGCGCTATGATCCATCAAAGACGTAAGATTCAGTTTTTTATATAAAGTTCTTTTTTTTTTCTCTGCTAAGTTTTCCTAAAACCTGATGTAATTTCTTTGATTTTACTGAATAATATTTATTTTTTTGCTTACACTGCCAACTGTAAACTTGGTTAGTGAAAATGGACCTGTGTTTGAAACACATACAAACTTGAAACGGTCTGTAAACGCATCGAGCAATACCATATAATTTTTTTTAACATTTATGTACTACTTCTGCTATTAATTAGAATATCTTGGTTGATGATTTTAATTTCGTATCTTTTTTATTAGAAAGAATACCCATGAATCTCCAGTAAGACGTTTCACAAGAAAAAAATTGCATGAAAAAAAAAAAGAAAAACAAAATTTACAACCAGCAACTATGTAAGTTTTTCAATTTGAATGCAACAGTTGATCGTATAGAACAAATCCTTGTATTTTGACAATAAAGTCAATCTGAATCTCTGGATATGTGAGTTTTTCAATTTGCTTTCCTATTCTAATCAATGTGCATATTTCATTTAGTGCGGATTTCAAATTTACTTTACTGCATGTTAACTCCTTTCTCGTTTATCTTCATTAGAGTTCCTATTGCAATTGCTCTTCCAAGTTCTCTTGAGCAAGAGCTAAAACAAGCAAAAACCTTTATCTCTATCCCTTCACAAACTCAAATAGAAGAAGCTTCTGTTAATAAGTAAGTTTTACTTAAAATACTTTTTATTAGTTTTGATGATATATCATAATAATTTTGGTTCATTTTGAAACACCTTACTGAGTAATCCATCTGCCCTCCATAACCTCAATAGTAAGTCTCTGCAGAAACTTTGGCAAGGAAATTAGAGCAAGAAGCTTCTATTAACAAGTAAGTTCTACTTAAAATACTTTTTATTAGTTATCATGCTATATCATAATAATTTCAATTCATTTTGAAATACTTTCTTGTGTAATCCAATTGCCCTCCATAACTTCAACAGCAAGTCCCCGCAAAAATTTTGGCAAGAAAAGCAGAGCAAGAAGCTTCTACTAATGAGTAATTTCTACTTAAAATCTTTTTTTTGTTTTGATGCTATATCATAATAATTTTGGTTCATTTTAAAACACTTTACTGTGTAATCCAGCTGTCCTCCACAATCTCAACAGTAAGCCTCCATAGAAACTTCAGCAAGGGAATCAGAACAAGAAGCTCTTGTTAATGAGTAAGTTCTATTAAAAATCCTTTTTATTAGTTTTGATGTTATATCATAATGCTTTTTAATTATTTTTGTAAACTTTCCTCTGTCATCTTGCACTCTTCCTCATCCTCAGCATTTGAAAGATGACTTTTGTACACCTTCATTCGACTTTGGCATAAGTCCACCAAGATCTGCACCAACAATAACACATTGAAAGTTTGGTAGATGTGGTAATGGATGCTGGGCTGGCAGGAGCATTGCAATATGCGAAGAAAACAAGTTCGGAGCCGAGTTTGAGCACCCTTGAAAAGTACAAGACTCTAGTAAAAGAAAAGAAAATAATAGAGGAGATGAGAGAAAAATATTATCAGTGGATGATGCATATCAAGACTAACAAAGATGGGCCAAGCAATGAGTTCGATACCATATTCCTCTTAGACCACAAAGCTCAGGGGAGTAGATGTAACTTCTTGTCTCTAAGACCCACAGAATACGTATAAATTATGATAGATTCTTTTGCTATTACATTAACATTAATAATTTTTCTAGAAAGTTATATTCCCATATATCTAATAAATTTTGGTCACATAAGTGGTCTCCGCACTGTGTATGCTTCTCAATAACAACAAATGTCATAGATTTGATAAAGAAATATACTGCGTCCCAACAGATATTGTGGTAAGCTGTCATTAAAGTTTATCATTAATTTCGGTTCATTTTGATTATGTATTGTGTGATACAAGAAACTTATTTCGGTTCATTTTGCAGAATTTCATATCATCGAAACATAATTCTGAGTACATTGATCTAAACCCTAAGAAGGTCTTCCAGATCAATGAATTTAAGGACCATTTATCTTTTTTTTTTTACAAAAAAAAAACTAGTATCCCATTCATTTGTAAGTTGTGATTTCTAAAACTTCTTAAATAATTCTATCGTTTGGTATCATTTAGACTGAAATATTCTATCATATGCCCAGACTTCAGCTGTTTGTGCCAATTTATCATGGAGGTAATTGGTGGTTGTGGATTGCTGATGTTTAGAAGGTCTTTCATGAGCTTGACCCCATCAAAAAAGATGTGTGTTGAAAGAAGAACTTTGCATAAATTTGTGGGTAAAAAACCTTAATAAGCCAAGTCAAGAATCATGTAACGTAAATACGCCAAAGCGAAAATCGTTTCAGCAATAAGCCAAATCATATTTTTATATAATTCGAACCATGCTGGTTCGAATTCCATTTCTACATAATTCGAACCAGCTTGCTTCGAATTATACACAAACACATGTATACACGTAGAACCAAGCTGGTTCGAATTATGTGTGTGCGTGTGTTTGTGTGTAATTCGAACCAAGCTGGTTCGAATTATGTAGAAATGGAATTCGAACCAGCATGGTTCGAATTATATAAAAATATGATTTGGCTTATTGCTGAAACGATTTTCGCTTTGGCGTATTTACGTTACATGATTCTTGACTTGGCTTATTAAGGTTTTTTACCCTAAATTTGTTGTAAGTTATTTATATAATATATATTTTTGTTTTCCTTATGGAATTTCTTATTTCTATTTTAATTATATCAATCACTTTTTGTGTCTGATTGAGCATTGTTTGTGTGCTTGTTTTTGTGCAATTATTACTGAATTAAAAATACATTTTTTGTTTTTTTTTTTTGCTGGTTTTGTTATGCTTCTTATATTTGAATTTCTATCTTTTTCAGAGCTTGATAGTATCCCACATGAGAATTATGTTGGGAAAAAATCTTTGGTGGACAACAAAGAAATCGTTGACGCACCATATATTTCGATCAGCGGTCAACAAATAGCATATCAATCTTATTATTCTTTGCCATAGTAGTGTTATTTAATATGTTTTACTGTACTTTTCTGAGTTTTTCTATTAATCATATTTTACTTTCTTATTTTTTTAATTAGTTGGGATTGCGGAATATACGTCATGAAATGATTGAAAACAATCGATCCCAAAAAGACAAAAAAAAAATACAAATATAAAAATAGTTGATCATTTACCTCTAAATTAATAAATATTAATAAATTTTTTTTAATTGTAATAACAAGTTGATGCTTTCAGGTATAAGTATGGTTCAATTATTCTTTTGGACAAGATAAATAAATTGAGAGATAAAGTGAGTGAGAGATCTGAAGGTATAAGAATCTCAGTCATTTGTTATCTTTACAAGTCTTTTTTGTAGATTTTTATCTAGAAATACAAAGTAAATAGGTTCAATATTCTAAATTGTAATGAATTTCTATTGATATTTTTTAATATTTTTTTCATTTTTTGTAAATGTTAATATATATTTCAACGAATATTTTATACTGATAATTGACTATAATTACTGATTTTAATATACATGTAGTATAGCCGAAAAATTATTATGTAAATTATTAATTTCCGCACACAATGCGGGGAGCACACTCTAGTTTGTTAAATTTTAAAGACATACATTTAGGACCCGTTTGGGAAGTTTCAAAAGTAACTTTTTTGAGCTTTTTGACTTATAAAAAATAGTAGTATTAATGTCTGGTACAATTTTCAAAACAAAATTGCAACTTTTTAAGAAGCTATTTAGGAACTTATAGAGAAGTTAAAAAAATGACTTTTCTCATAATACTACTACTTTTATCACATTTCTATAAAATAAGCACTTTTAAAGCTAAAAATCCAAACACAAAATAACTTATTTATAAGTTACTTTTAATATAGCCATTTATTATTTAAGCTATTTTGTCAAAAGGAGCTTAATTAAGTTGTTTACCCAAACTGACACGCACGTGTAGTGAAAATGTAATTAGTTTTGCAAGTTTTGATCCAATTATTAATCTATCTATGTATTCATTAAATAAACTTTAATATCTTCTAGCATAAATATTAGAGTAATTACCTAATTCAGTCCTCAAAGATTTTAAAAGCAAACATTTTAGTCCCCAAGAAAAATTAATACACAGATCAATCTCCATCATTTTTTTTCGTTAGACATATCAGTCCCCAGTCTATTTTCTAGCGTGACTCATTAACGGAAATTGCTGACTTAGCACATTAACTCGCACACGTGGCCGTTAAGTGTCCACGTGTGCAAAGAGGACAAAACAGTCCCTGGGCTTGTTAATTAAAACGCAGTCGTATAAAAAATAATCCTCTTTTCTCGTTCTTCATCTTTGAAGGTCTCATGAAACCCTAGTTCTTCATCTGTAGGAATCGACACATCTAGGTTCATTTTCGATGATGCCAAGTAGAGGAAGTTCGTCTTTTTCGAATTGCCATGGAGGGAGACACGGTTTCTCCAGTGGTAGTGGTCTCGTACACGGTGATGTGAGGAGCCTGAGAAATATTGAAATCACGAAGGGGCAACACCCAAAATACTTATGCACTTTGTATGCAATAATCTCCATTTCAAGAACTTATGAAAATTCGAGCAGGTTGTTTTTTGGATGCCTACTATATAAGATAAACAATTATTGGCATTCTAGTTAGTTAAAATTAAAAAAAAAAATTTGCGTTGAATAATCTGTTTGTGAAATGGGTGAGAGAAACTCTATTAGGAGAAGCAATTTCTATCTCAAGGTTTTCAGTGGTACTATCAGGAGGCCCTAGCAATCTTTCTCTGGTAAGATTATCTTCCAGGCTGTTAGTCCAGTCACCCAAATTCTCCTCTAACGCTGAACCAGTTGACACCTCTGTGTTTGACCTCCTATGCATATAGGTTTTTGAAGCAGGGACTTCAACTCTTCCATTTAATGGCATTGAGGTCATTCTGATGAGCGTTAGTAATAGTAATAGCCTAGAAGAATCCTGCCATAAAGTTAGCACAAGAGTAATGCCGTTAGATTATTCAAAGGTGACATTTTGATGAGTTTCCCATAATGCAAAATGCTAATAATACTTTTATTATTTTAAACATATGCATTATTTATTTTTTTAACTAATCTTCCTAAATAGTTTTTGTTTAGAAAACTTTCAACTTTGTTGAATAGAAAGTGCTGGCTATAAAATGATGAATATATATTCATCTCATATGAGAAAGAGGTCATACTTCAGCATTATAGGCACTATCATCTATACTGCGATTGCTCTACTGGTGTTTCAAGCTTCCACCTCCACTGTCTAATGTACCACCCATTTGTGAGACTGAAGATGCTGGTTTGAGACAGAAACTAATAGAGTTGCAGAGTAGAATTGATATGTTAGAGGTTCATCAAAATGTAATCCCAAAAATTGACTCAAGAGTAGAGGTTTCAATGTAGTGTTTGTTTTCATGGTTCTAGCATTGTTAGCTTTGACCATGGCAATGGTTATTGTTGCTTTGTAAGAGATTTAGAGTTGGACATATATTATATGTAAGTTTGCTTTTAGTTCAATTTTTAAATGCTATTTTGGTGAAGTTGCAAGAACATTTGTAATTATTTTTTGGATTGAATGGTAGTAAGTTAAAGCAAGTTTTTTCAATATGTATGTTTGTTAAGAAATTCTTCATTGCATTATTAAGCAAAGCGTAAGCACCTAATGACTTCTCAATGTTATTTATCTGTGAAGTTGACATAAATTATAAAGATAGTTACAAATAAATGGGAACAACATAACAGATCATTACTTCCAATACTAAGTAAATCACTCTAGAGTATATATTTTAGAAAATAGCATTCAAAACTTCAAAAAAACTATTCATGTCATAGTAGCAAACTAATAATATACTAGAAAATGTTAAAATACGAACTCTTCATGTATACAATAGCATGAAAACATAATAACAACCAAAAATTGAGAGTTTTCTACACAAGAATCTCTCATCCAAAACTAACATCATGATAGCAAAATAGAGTATTAAGAGTATTTCAAGTCTTCATCCTTGATCATCAAAACACAGTTCAAACTAAGAACTAAAAGCCTAATGTTATTTATTTAGCATGCATCACTGATCACTTTTTTTTTGGATGCTTGAAATCAGGATTTGGAATAAATTGGAACATCCTTGATGCAGTACCCTTACTGGCAGTTGCCATTGTTTCAACTGAGACCCCTCCAATTGTTGTAGGTGGTGGAATCGGTGGTGGAGTGCTCGACTGAATGGGGGTGGTTTATATGGCCTGATAATAGGTTGCTTGGCTCTATCAATAGGTGGAATTGGCACTTGAAAATTGGCCTGACCTTGCGACGATAGTGATGTCATAGTTACCTGCATATAACTAGTAACAACTTGTTAGATTGTTAGATTATAAACGTCTGTATTAGAAGCACCACATATTCACTATTTTTTAACTTACCACATTAGGCATTAAACCTGAATTTGGTGTTTCTGACAGAACCTGATGCGCATTAACATTTACACTCTATAAGAGACTAAATAGCAAATCAAATTGCAATCGAATAAAAAAGAAAAAAAATACCACCACATTAATCTCAAAATAACTTGGTTGGGTTTGGTTTTACTTGTGCTTGTGGGGCTGATTTAGAGACCTTGACCTCTTCGGCGTTTTAGTTTAAGGTTCCAGAACTAGAACCAGCTCTCGATGTTGTTCTCCTATTTGGATTGGTTGGTCTTCTAATTGTTGTTGCTGGTGGGCCTTTGCAGGTCTTGTAGTTGTGGCCAGTTTCTCCACACTTGCTACAAGTGACCCTAAATATTTTCTTCACTTTGGTGCCATTAGTTCTGCTAGCTTCAATCTCAAACGTCCTTTTCTCCTTCTCTTCACTGGTCTGCCTATTGGCCTCTTCAACTTTGGTGGAATCGGATTCATATATATTGTCTTCTCCCAATATTCTTTTGAATTAACTAGTTGAATGTAGTGTTGATATGTAGCTAGTGCTGCCCCAATCTTCAGCAGTGGGTGCACATATGTTTCAGGTCTATCCCCTTTTCTAGCAATGGCAGCAAGTGCATAGACACACGGGAGACCTATAAAGCAGAAGTCATTCAATAGCAGCAGATAACAATTCCATGAATGAAATTTAATAGTTCTCAAGGCAGGTAACTATACCAGTTAGTTGCCAGGCGTTGCAAGTACACTTGTTCTGAGACAAATTTACAGAAACCTTTGTAGATCCTTGTTGCACCTCAAAGATTCGCCTCTCATCGTCACCAACCCAAATTGGGTGCCAATATCTCACACCTTTCATTATGTCATCAAGCCTCTTTTGTTGAGTAGCAGCCACTTGAGTGCCTATGTGTGTCTCTAACACTTGCTTGTATTTGGTCATTTTCCTCATGATATAGTACCAGAGTTCCTCACACATCGTTAGAATTGGCTTAGAACGATAATTCACTATTTTTGCATTCCAAACCACGCACATGTTATTGGTGAGATTGTCACACTTTGGCCCGTGACTGAAATGAGCCTTGGTCCAGCATGTCGACTCGAATTTCGCAAGGTAGCTCCATGTTTTTTCATTAACCCTTTTCAACTTCTGCATGCTTGCTTAGAATTCTACATCAGTAGTGCATTTAGCATATTTCCATACAATATTCTTAACCTGCTTATCCTTGTATTTGTTTGTGAAATTTTTTTAGATATACCTCACATAGTTCCAGTGATAAACGTGAAGCATAACTTCTTTTAATGCTGGCAACAGACCCTAAGCCAAACAATATAATTAAACAATGAAATTATCAAATCAGCATATTAAATCAGCATAACCTCTTTGTATTTTATTTTATTTTTATGTCAAAACAATCATGTTAATTAATAGAGTAATAAGATTTTGAAACTTATATATAGCTATGTATTATCAGGATCTTAAAGAAACTTTTGTTAAAGTCTTTGAAGTTACAGCATATATATATATAAAGCAC
>NC_029791.2:15363634-15364555 GCF_000816755.2 Arachis ipaensis | reverse complement strand
ATTGTTATGGCATAATGTATGGGAAGCATTTTAAGTATATTCCTGTCCTTTTTTAAAAGTTTGAAATGCCATGATTTAGAATCATTTAGATTTAATATAAAAAAAATTATCGGTTCAGATGTAAGGGAATATACAGATGTAAAGAAATATACATTATGTAGATATATATAAAAAGAGTTACGTGGAAGAGTTGCAATCGTAGCGTGATGTAGCAGATTTTATAGAGGTAAGTATACCACTGTGTCCTTTGTCTGATAGATTGGCATAATGTATATGTGTGGTTTTAAAGGGGTGAGTCAGCCAATAGCATTATCGATCGAAAATGTATTTTGTTGGCCCATACAAAGAAAAAAGAATTGAAAATATTCTTTTAAATTAATTATTTATTTTAATACCAACAAAAAAAATATTACTGATAACGGTAAGATCGTCTATGATGGTCATCAGGTATATATTATTAATTATTATATCAGAGTAAAAATTTACAAATATGATATAAGAATAAAATTATTTTACGAACTATGTTGAGATCGATAAAATATATTATTAGTTTGAGAATATTTTTTTAAAAGAGTCGTTTAATTGATCAACTAAAGTTTTTAGTTTATACTCTTTTTTTTGAAGTAGACCAAAATTTTAAAAAAAGGTAGTTAAATTATTTTGTTGAGAGATAAAAATATTAATATTTAAGTATAACATTGTTTGTGATATTGTTGTAATATACAGTAATTAAGAACAAAAAAAAGATATTTATTTTTTGTGTATTTCTGTAAGAAATTAGAAAAATAAATATAATAGAATGAATATTAATAATTATAAAATTTAGTGATTCTACTAGCATGAATTCAAAATAGAAATAGTATTTATATATTGAGAAAAATAAATATTAATTCTAATATCTAAGAGAGTATAAGTAGAACA
>NC_029791.2:15357952-15361907 GCF_000816755.2 Arachis ipaensis | reverse complement strand
ATATGTGTTTTAAGAGTAAAAAATAAATAAAATTTTTTTAATTATATTTTTTAGATTACAATATTTTATTATGAGTAATGTTACACATCTAAATTTTTTTATGAACTAAGTTAAACAATAAGATTTAAAATAATATTAATTATAATTAATTTTTGTTATATTAAATTAACTTAATTAAATTTAGTAGAAGTGTTCAACTAAAGTCGACTTGCATATATCCCTTGTAAATATAGCTCAACTCTATTACCTTTATATTCTCCCATCTTTCAGTTGCTCTTTACAGTCTATTTCTTTCTTATCTCAAGGATATAATTGTCATTGCTAGCTTAAGTGTAAACAAATCTTTTCAAGTTACCGTTTCGTACATGACATGCCAGTACTCTGATAAAGTACACTGGAGTACCTGAAACGTATTCATATGTATGTATTGCGAGACTTGGCAGCAAAGTATGCGTGTATATATATATATATATATATGAAAGCGTTTCAAGTGAGTCAGTGTTTTTTAGTAATTGAGTCAACAATGAGTATGTGATCAGATTAGAAGGTGTTGAGTTTGAATATTGTGGAGATGTCATTAATGCTAAGATTGCCTAAAGAGAAGGTGCATTTCTTTTAGCCAGAAGACATTAAGGCAATAGAGGAGCCAAAAGCCGGGACGGATGTATGGAGGGCAAGTGGAGGCCGGGCCCAGCTTAAAAAAAAAGTAGTAGTCAAAAACTCAACCCAACCCAAATAAAACATAATAGTTTTTAAAATTTTTTAAATCCCTAAAACTAATTCTCTTTTTTCACGTTTTCTATTCTGTTTCCTCACGAGTCACGCGGCGCCCTCACTAAGTCACTGTCACAGTGTCACTGTAAGTGTCTAGTGAAATTTTAAATCATATACTCATCAATTAAAGCAAGGACGCAAGGTATTCATTTTATTTTTAAGATTAATTCTCTCTTATTATTTTTTTTAATGAAATTGATAGTGATTTAGTGAAAAAATTATTATTATTGATATTTAATTAATAAAAAATACTTAGATTTTGTTTATTCATGTAAGTATATAATTATTTGAGTTTTTTTTTTCAGGTAAAAAGAAACTATAATATTTTATGATGAAAAAGCAAAGTAAAATTGATGCAATTTTTAAGAGAAAAGTTACTAATAATATTGGAGTTCAAACAAGTCAACCCTCTCATCTTATTTCACAAGAAGTTCAAGTAAGTAAGCTCTCTAATCTTACTCAAAATACACAGCAATATAAAACCAAAGTACCAAGATTAGAAAGAGATATTGATATCTCTTTACTAGAAAGGGATCCAGGAAAGCGACGTCCAATTTGGCAGTATAATGTCAATGAACGTGATAAGATTCGTAGAGCATACATAATAGTTGGGCCATACCAACCAACAAATATTAGCTATCCAGCTTCTGGTAATAACAATCACCGTCGATATTTTCAATCTTCTTGGTTTAAGAAATTTTCAAGTTGGTTAAAATATTCACCAGAAAAAGATGTTGCTTATTGTTTGCCTTGCTACTTATTTGGTAAATATTATGGTGCTCGCAATAATGAAAAAATGTATTTTCAGAGTTAGAATTTAGTAATTGGAAGAAAGTAAATAATGGGGTAAATTATGCATTTGTATGTCACGAGGGTTCTATTCCTAATTTTTTCCATAATTTATGTGTGAAATCTTGTGATGATTTAATGGCTCAGTCTAAGTATATAGACAAAGTTCTTGATAGACATAGTGATGAAACTATTGCAAATAACCATTTAAGATTGAAGACATCTATTAATGCTATTCGATGGCTTGCATTTTGTTAGAGAATTATTAGAGAATCATTATAATCATTTTAGATCAGTTAGTATCGTTTATATTTATATAATATATCTGTGTATTAATTGTAGGATTCTATGCCTTTATTACTTTGATTCTTCTGGCACCTATATATACCCCTTGTATATTGTATTCTTGATCAACTTGAATAATACACAAAACACTTTTTTTAGTTTGGTCTCTTGTTTCTAACATCTACAAATCTCAAAACCACAGACATTTGTTCTTGCTTTGACTCATCTCTTGCTTCATCAATAATTATACAAAATTTAGAATCACCAATTCATTTTCGAATTGTTGCACACACTTTTCTAGCAAAGATATGCAATATATCTTTCTGAACACCGGAGATATATATTGAGCATTTTCAGGAGCATTTTCAAGGACAACATTATTAACATTCTGATTACAAGAAGCTAAAAGCTTAATTAACTCAATAAAATTTCCTCTATTCAAAGATCCAGGACTTTCATCATCGCGTCTAAATGCACATGCTTAAAATGTGTTAGAGAATCGTAATCTAAAATGATTCTAATAATTCTCTAATGATTCTCTAACAGTAGACAAGCACGGTTGTGTTCAAGAAAGATTTTTTGATCTTATACGTGTTTCTGATACATGTTCTTTGACATTGAAAACAGAAATTTCATCAGTTCTTTCTCGTCATATTCTTGATGTCTAGAATCTTAGGGAACAAGGGTACGATGGAGCTAGTAATATGCGTGATGAATGGAATAGATTGCAAGCTCTATTTTTAAAAGATTTCCCTTTAGCTTATTACATTCATTATCTTCCTCATTGATTACAATTAGCACTTGTTTCTGCAGCCAAAGAAATTTGTTACGTTCATTAATTCTTTTCAAAACTTACACTAATTGTGAATGTTGTGACTGTTTTTCCCAAACGTCATGATCAATTAAGGGTTGCTCAAGCAAATAATGTTGCAAACTTAATTGCCAATGATCAAATTGTGACAAGTAGTGGACTTAATCAAATTGATACTTTGCAAAGAGCTGGAGATACTAGATGGGGGTCTCATTTGAATTCTGTACGTAGCTTGTTATGCATGTTTAATGCTACTTATGAAGTTCTTGAAAAAAGCACCGAAGAAGATAATTTCTCCACTCGTGGTGATGCTAGTGCTGCTTATGATGCTATCACATCCTTTGAATTTGTCTTTGTTTTGTATTTGATGAGAAATATTTTGGATGTTAGTCATGATCTTTGTCAAGCTTTGCAACGAAAAATCAAGACATATTGAATGCTTTAACTCTGATTTCTACTACCAAGACTTTAATCCAAAGAATGAGAGAATCAAGTTGGGAGGCTTTCATAAAAGAAGTTATATTATTTTGTGAGAAACATGAAGTTGAAGTTCCTGATATGAATGCATTGCATATTCCTAGAAGAGGCCGAACTCACAAAATTATTGATCAAATTTTAGTGGAGCATCATTACCGTGTTAATTTATTTTTGGCTATAATTGATACACAATTGCAAGAGCTTAATGGAAGATTCAATGATAATATGGTGGAATTGCTTACTTTAAGTTCAACTTTAGATCCCAGAGATAATTATAAGTTTTTCAGCGTCAACAAAGTATGTGAATTAGTAGAACGGTTTTATCCAAGTGACTTCAGTGACCAAGAGAAATTTCATATTAGAATGCAAGCTCAACATTATGAACTTGATGTTCCTAATCATGTTGAATTAACTAACTTGTGCACAATTTCCGAGTTATGTCAAGGATTAATGAAGACAGAAAAGTCTTTAACATATCCTTTGATTGATCGTTTGATTCGCTTGGTATTAACTCTCTCTGTTTCAACTGCTACAACTGAGAGATCTTTTTCAGCTATGAATATTGTGAAGAATAGACTCAGAAATAAAATGGAAGATGAATTGCTTGCTAATTGTCTTTTGATTTACATTGAGAAGAAGATTGCTGAAAGATTTGACACAGATTATATTATCGATTAATTTTATGATACGAAGAATCGATGTGTACCACTTCGTTAGTAAAAAGTACACATTTTTTGTACTTTAAATATACATTCTCTATCAGTATATTTTGATAATACATCTTACATTATAATTTATTTGTATATATATTTTTTATAT
>NC_029791.2:15350665-15357918 GCF_000816755.2 Arachis ipaensis | reverse complement strand
ATCAAAGCCGAGCTCTTTTTTTGTCCACCTTTCAATAAGTTACTGCCCACTTCTTTTTCTCATTTTGAAACGGTCCATTACAGTCTTTACGACATTACAAATGAGGCTACAATGATCATTTTAACTTGTGCTACATGACAAACTAATACCTACCACCTGATTATACCTAGAGCACTGAAATACCATTTTCATATTTTACCTCACCTAAAACGTTTTCTATATATATATATAATTTGTTGCCATTTGTAATTGGAATCGGATCTAAGTGATAAAAACAAACATCTTCTTAATATATAAAATTAAGGATCAATCATTACAATGTATCTAATTTTAAACTTTTGTTTCCTTTATTTCATTTGTACATGTCAGGATGGAAAAAGGAAGAAATAACAATATAATTTATCAGAACAATCAGATGTGATTTTTTGAATTTGCATATTAATCAAGAGAGTAATGAAATTCAAAAAATCTTGAGTAATCAAATTTAAACCATGGACTAAATAGAATCCCTCTTAGACCTTAATTAACAATTCTGAATCAATCAGTATTATTCTTAAAATAATGCAATAATGAAATAACAAATATAAATTTGCTATGAAAAACTTAAAATAACTCAACAATTCTCAATTAGCCAACTTAAAATAACTTAATTAACAATTTTCGATCAATTATTGTTGTGCTTAAAATAATGCAAATAACAAATATACATGAAAAACTTAAAATAACTCAACAATTCTCAATCAGCTATGGATAGAATTAAGAATAAGATTTAATTTGGAACATAAGAAAAATTTTAACAACTTCGAACAAATTTAAACAATATTACCTTTTGTTGGTCTGAGATAAAATTTCACTCATGGATATATTAATCTCCAATATCCTCTTGCAACAAAGTAAGGAACCACTTCCAACTTTCTTTAGTTTTACTGTCCACAATAGCATACGCAATCACATAGAAGTAATTGTTTGCATCTTGACCCACAGCCGACAACAATTGACCTCCAAAGTAACCCTTCAAAAAACATCCATCAAGTCCGATTAGTTTTTTACACCAAACTTTAAATCCCCTTTTACATGCCTCTAAACAAATGTATAACTTGCTAAATAGTGGAGGTGATTGGAGAATTTGTGTCACATCCAAAATCGTATGGCTCCCTGGATTACTCCTCAACAACTCAGCCAGCTATTCTCTCAACTTACTATATTGTGCCCTCTCATTGCCAATCAAACGCTCTCTAGCCTCTTTCAGAGCCATGTATACCATCTTTCCATTTATTATGACATTGTAGTCGATTTTGATGTGCTCATATGCCTCACTAAGGGTCATGTGAAGTTGAGTTCGGAGCCTTTTTTCGAGTTTTTTTCCACCTATTTCTGACTTACCATGTTGCTGCCGAATTCTCTAGCACAAGTGTGTTCAGGGGTATAGGTCTTTATCTGGTAACTCTTCAATTGAGTATTCCATGCACAATATATAAGCCATGGGTAAGGTGAACCATGGGCAATCCCACTATTGAGCCCATTTTCAGGTCCATTTTCAATCACAACATCAGTAGTTTCTGCCCCATTGTTGGATTGGACAGCATCACTTTTTTTATTAGTTTGGACATCTCCATTAACATTTTCACTAGCATCACCTCCTTTAGTATTTTGTTCTCCACATTCACATTCTCTTTAGTCCCATTCTGCTCATTTTTATCCTTTCCATTTGCATCTTTCGCATTTTTTCCTTTTTGATTCTTTGATTTTCTGGGTTTCTTAATCCTCGTAACACCATACTCCCAGTCACAGCTAACTCTCCTTTGGTCATTTTTTATGTATCTTATCTTTTTCCTTTCATATATCACATGGTCCTTTAAAGTATTCTTGAACGTTTCGATGGTTGGAAATTCCATCCCCAATTCAAAATAAACTTCACCAAATCCAACCCCTTCATTAAACTGTGAAAATTCATATCTCTCTCGCTCATCCTCAGAACTCTCAGGAGTTAATAATGTCTCTGACTCGTAGTCAAATGCAGGTTCTTCTATCTCCTCCTCAAACTCTTCATCCTCTTCATTAACATTAATGTCATGAACTCCAATACCAGGCTTAGCAGATCTTGTTGTAGTACTACTAGGCCTACCAGCCTCACTTATCCCACCAGCAACACTAGGCCTTGTAGAACCACTTGGCCCGACACCAATTGGCCCAGAACCAATTGGCCTAGCAGTAGCACTAAGCCTAGTAGCACCATTTGGGCCAGCAACAATAGATCCATCTTTATTCCTCCCATATGTTGGGACACTAGCCTTCTTGCTACTCAATTGATTCTTCTTTGTAGTTAGGGTCCTACTTTTAATATCCTTATTTGTCTTCTTCTTCTTCCATATATCTCTTTTATGGTCTGTTTTTTTTTTCACACTTAACAGTCTTCTTCCTTATTACCACACACCCATCTTCACTACTATTAGATTGATCATACTTAAAATTAAGGTCTTCATTCTCAAGTGGAGCTAACATTATTGGATGATCAAAGTATAACTCAAATTCTGGACTCTCTTTGTTCTTCTTTTTGTACATACGTAACTCATTAATTTGAGCATCTCCTTCAATGGAATGTAATCTAGACTCAAGCTCAGAGGCAGAAGAATCAAACAAATACATAGCTTTGTAATCATGATATCCCAACTCTTTGAATAGAGTTTTCAAATCAAAGAAACACAGCAAGTCGATGTCCATTTCAGGAAATTTATCCACTTTTTCATCAATATATAACAACACACCTTTATTATTTCACACAAAGTGACCTTCATGGTAAAAAATAGGAACCACAAAATATTCCATCTAACAACAAAATTAAAATAGACTAGCATTAACAAAATTAAAACTACAAACCCAAATATACCATTATTGAACATGATGTATTCTCGAACAAAAATAAACCCATACAGACTAAACATTATTACAATCCACAAGTTTTTACCGTCACTAAAATAAAATTAATGGATTAATCAAGTAAAGTATCATTGTATCCTATAAATTATCCTAACGAAGATTATGTACTCACTTGCTGCAATGTGATGAGTATTCAATGAAAATCTCGTTGCTATCGCGGCATCCACCGCAACACTTTGTGAAATTTGAAGACAACAGAAATAATTGATGGTTGTGACGATGATGAATGGAGTCCTAATGTTGATGGTGATGGGGTGATGTGAGAGATGAGGTTACAGAGGTACAGGATTTTTATGTAAAATGGAGAGTGAATTATGGGATTTCATGTCTTTTTGAGAGGATAAAGACATGGAGTAATGGAGGGAAAGAAGAGGTGAGAATTGGGCATAACATTTCATCCTATTTTAAATACGACTGTGTTTTAATTAACAAGCTCAGGGACTGTTTTGTCCTTTTTGCACACGTGGACACTTAACGGTCACGTGTGCGAGTTAATGTGCCAAGTCAGCAATTTTCGTTGATAAGTCATGCTGAAAAATAGACTGAAAACTGATATGTTTAATGGAAGAAAACAATAAAAATTAATTTGTATATTAATTTTTTTTGAAGACTAAATGTCCGCTTTTAAAATTCTTGAAAATTGAATTGGATAATTACTCTAAATATTATTAGTTTTTTTCCGTTACTGCTATTAACATATTCATCATATCTCCACCAAAAAAAAAAATATTCATACATATTAAGAGATAAAATTGGTGAATTAATAATCTTTTTGCTAAATACGCACTAACAAAGTATTTGTAACTCATATTTAATAAGACAAGCAATATTAAATCTATTTAAAAACTTTTTGAAAAAAAAAATGGTGTTTTAAATATTTTTAAGATAAAATTAAAATTTGACGTAAACTTTATGAACTAATCAATTAAAATACTATTTTATCTTATATTATTGCCTAAACATTATATTAGAGTATAATAAACATTTATTAAAAATTAAAGGGCTTAATTTAAAGTTTATTAGAAACTAATTTAAATATTTAATCTAATTTTATTGATGTTGAAAAAGAGGATCCTATTTATAAGCTAATTAGGATCTAGGGAAGCGCAACAATGTCAGGCATCATTCTCTTCCTTCTGTAACATGTTGACATATGTCCTAATTTCCTTGTCTATCGTCCCCACACATATTAATGAATGAACAAATCTATTCTATTATATAAAAATTAAATTTTTGTATTTAATGATAAAACTGTCGTGGGTAGTAGTATTTTTTAATTTATTTATTTTAATATTTTATTAATATTTTTTTATTTATTTCTTTTAATTTATTAAACCAAATTTATTGCGTGTACTAATTAATTAATTTGATTAATTTATTAGTCATTAAAATAATAAATCTATAAAAAAAATAGGCAATTGAAATATTTTTAACTAATAATTGAATCAAATCAAATCAAATCAAATCACATATATGGAGCTAAATTCAAATCATGTGAATTAAGGACTAAATTAAAATGAGATAATTTCTTACTTATTCAAGTTGAGTGCAATAAATACAAATTAATTTTGTTAGATAATCATAGTTGTTTGGTCTACTATATATAGATGGCCACACAAAATTATAAAAATCGTGATTTTTATTGCTCTTACTATTTTAACTCTTCTTTTCTTATTTTTTTTTCTTTATGTATAATTTCTTTTATAAATGTACCCAAAATGAGAAAGTACAGATGAGTATTTTATTGATTATTTGTTTGATGAATACATCTCAATTTAGGCATTCTACTACTGTGGATGGAAGTTGACCTGTAGCAATTCAAAATGGCCAATGTATTTTTTTTATAGTATTAGATAGAAGAATATTTGTTAAAATGAATATACCCATTGTAATAAATTTTTTTCAATTGTTATATTTTTATATCAGTCGTGTAAATTCTTTGAAGGCACAATAAAATAGGTTGACTTTAATATCATTAGAAGCTAAATTTAATAGTTCAAATAAGCACCACTAATTATGTTAAAAAAATAATTTTATAATAATAATGTGATTTACATATTAATTTTTTCGAGTAAATTCATTTCAAAATTAAATGTAGAAGTTGGATTCAATTACGCTAAAATTTTAAAGGTAATATATAATTTGACAACAAAATTAACATTCATTAAGGAAATAAATTTATTTATGGTTATTTCCTAATTATAAATAATAGCAAGACTTATGAAAAAATATTAGTGTCATCATTTTTATTAATTAAATCATAATATTAGGTAGTTGATAATTTCATAGGCAAAAATTATTAAGTAATTACGTAAAAATTAGCAACGAACAAGCAATAAGGATTCAGAAAAAATCAATTATATAATACCAATTTTATAATTAAAATATGTCACATATCATATTCTCATATATTCTATTTATTATCTATTCTATTATATAAAAATTAAGTTTCTGCACTTAACGATGGAGTTAACGTGACATGCTTATGAGAATGTTTAGCGATTTGTTTCTTTTAACTCATTAAATACAATTTATTATGATAAATTAACTATATCAACTAACAGAATTGANTAATTATCTGTATTAATTAACTAATTAGATTAATTAATTAATCGTTAAAATAATAAATCTATGAATAAAATAGGTTCTCGAGATATTTTTTACTAATAATTAAATCAAATCAAATTATATTTATTCAGCTAAATTTAAATCATGTGAATTAAGGACTAAACTAAAATAAGATTATTTTTTACTCATTCAAATTGAATGCAATAAATAAAATTAATTTTGTTAGATAATCATGGTCTTTTGGTCTTCTATATATAGATAGCCACACAAAATTATAAAAATTATCATATTTTTTAAGTTACTTCACAAATATTATATTTTAGGTAATTGTATATTTTATATGTTATTTTGAAAATTATTATATAATTTTAAGATCATTTAATTATTGTTTATTTTTTAAAAATATTGTTATTATTGGAGAGTAACTAATGTTTGTGATAGTCTAAAATTGAAAAATAAAAATACAAAATATTAATATACTGAGTTTTTAAAGTATAAATCTTGAAGTAAATATATGTGATTATAATTAATGATCATAATTAAAAATCTTTATTTTATTTCAATTTGTTCAGGACATGTTTAACTTAAATTTTATTTCTTTATTAATTAGTATTGTCAGAAAAATAGCAACTAATTTTGTTTTTAATTTCTCTATAATTTATTTAAAGGTAAAAATCTCTTTATAACCACTAACATCACCAATAACAAAATTATATGTCTCTATAAAATAAAAAATATATAAAATAAATAACATATATATAATTTTAAAGTTATTAATCATATACTATGGACAAATTTTTTTAAAAAAAAAATTTATGGATCAACATGTAATTTTTATTTTTTATCTAAAATTTTTTAGACTTATCAACCTTTAAGTTGTCTATACATCACTTCTCAAAATATTATGATTTCACAAGATATAATATGTGGGGTAAATCACCTTTATAAACTATTTGCATACCAATTTTACGTATATCTCCCAAATTAAAAAAGGCTACGTGTATGTCTCAATTTACATATCTATGTAAATCAAATTTATGAAGTTCGAATTATGTGTTTTCATAGTGAATCGAATCTATAAGATTCGAATTACTTGGATGCTATCTATGCTACTAAATCGAACGAAGAAGATTCAATTTAAAATGAGCTGGATTGCTACTAAGTGAGTATAAATCGAACCTTATTGCTACGATTTAGCATGGACCACATAAATCGAATTTATAGATTCGATTTAGTAGGGGATGACATAATTCGAATTCTTTGAATTTACTTTCAAATCATAATGTCAAGTAATTCGAATTCTATAGATTCGATTTACTACTTATTACCCTAATTCGAATTCATTAAATTCGATTTATATAGAAATGTAAAAGGAGACAACTAGGTAATGTTTTTGAATTTGGAAGATTCAGGTAATTTTGGGGTGGCTTTAGTTTAACCTAATATGTGATATTAGTTATTGTTATATATATGAAAAAGTGACTTATTTATGCATTGTTTGGATTAGAAGAATTTGTAGAAAAATAAAATACTGGAGAAGAAAATGGATGGAAAATTAATTTTTCATTGTTTGGATCAACAAATAAATTAAATGAAAAACATAAAAGTGTATGTAGAAGTTATGTAAATTTTTTCTCTTCAAAATTGCGAAGAAAACTAATGCAGAAGTGCAAACATGGGTAAAAATACAGAGTTACCATTTGAATTATAATTTATATATAATATATAAAAATATTAATATAATTTTA
>NC_029791.2:15346102-15350188 GCF_000816755.2 Arachis ipaensis | reverse complement strand
CTTTATTATAATTTTTTCTCTTCTTACTTTTCCTTCCATCCAAGCAAAAAAAAAATTTTCCTCTATTTTCTTTCCATTCATTTTTGCTTTATCTGAACAACACACAAAAAAAATATATACTTTTCTTTCCTCTCATTTTCTTTCTTTCTATTTTTTTTTCTCTTGTTTTCCATCTTATATCCAAACAATAGCTTAGTGTTTATCCATTTATCTTCTATTAATATTGTTATAACAAGGATACATGTGACTTTATAAAAATGATATAACCTAAACTCTGATTATCACAAAAACAGTAAAAATGATATTTGCAGGGATCACTCGCGTTTTAGGGCTAGATGGGGACTCGTGAAATCCTCACTACTTGCCACGGGAAAAAAGATAGGGACTAGGAGTGGCAAACGGGCCAAAACCCGTTGGGCTGGCCCGCATAACCCGCCAAAAGGCAGATTGGGCTGGAATTTTGAGACCGCCAAATTTAAAAAGCCCGCCTATCCCGCACCGCTTAATCCATGGGTTTCGGCAGGGCAGAGGCGAGGTGAGACAGGCTTTCCCGCTGGGCCAAGCTTTTATTTTATTAGGGCCATTTTTTTACAAATTTCTATTATGTTATTGATCTACGAGAGGATGAAAATGATAATTGAAGATGTTCTAAGTTATATTTTGGATTACGTTTTATGTTTGATTAATTATAAACTTGAAGATGTTTAATTATATATTTTGGATAATATTTATTTTGGTTTGAACAATATTGGTTTTATTATTTTGTTTCAAAAATTTTGTTTATAATTATGTTTATTACATATTTATAATTATTAAAATTTTAATGTGTGTGAATTTAAAAATCATAATTTTTTTTATGTTTTTAGAAATTATAAATTTATTGAAATTGTTGTGAAATTATATATATTGTTTAATATTTAATGATTTATAAAAAAAGGAGATCCCGCCAACCCGCCAGCCTACCATTAGGTGGAACGGGGGAGAAATTCAAGACCGCCTTACTAGGAGGGGAGGGGCGGGGCGGACCAGCCCACTAGATGGCGAACTTTTGGCGAGACAGGGCGGGTTTTCCCATTTGCCACCCCTAATGAGGACATGGACATAAGTACCCGCTCCATGGAACCTATTAAATATATACAAATATAAAATTATTAATTTATCTTAATTTATATATACATAAATCCATCTTGAATTTAGTAACCGTAATTTCTGCTTCCAATTCAAATTTTTTCTTTTTCTTCCAGACTCATTCTCAGCCTTGATCCTCTCTCTCCAGCTCCCTTTCTCTGCCTCTCGAGTCTGTCACTACGTCGCTCAGTATCGTCTCAAAAAATTATGTTATGTTATTATGTTAGAACATGTTTTATGTTTTCTCCTTTTAAAATGTTATTTTTCATAGCCTATGATGTATAGACACTGACACGGACACACAACATGACACGACACGGACACGTCGACACGCGAATTTTAAAATCTTACATGACACGGGACACGCATACATATAAAATATAAAGTATTTTTTAGATAAATCGTAATGATATTTTGATATTTTATTGATATTAAAATGTAAATTAAAATTTTTAATTATTTTTAATGTCTTATTTTAATTATATCAAATATTTAAAATATTTTTTGTTTTAATAAATAATAATATATACTATATCTAAATTTATTTTAAAAATATATGTTAAAAATAAGACAGGACACGCTGACACGTGATGGTATTTAGGTGTGTTCAGGTGTGTCCGGAGAAGAATTTTTTATTTTTTATTAAGACACGGTCGGGCACAGCAGACACGCGTGTCGGACGAGTGTCGTGTCCGAATTATGTCCGACACGCGGACACGACAACTCAATGAAGTGTCCGTGCTTCATAGTTCATAACGAACATGTTATAAATTGTGTTGAATTATATTAAATTGATTATTTTATGATTATTATATTATGTCTTTTTGTGTTAATTTTTTTCAAATTTGTTTTAAAAAATATTCGTAGATACCCGAGAAGATCTGCGTTTCCTAAGGGATAATTAAACAGGAACTTGCAATGACGAAAAAGGCGGGCATTTTTTTTTTAAATAGGAATGAGGGATGGGAAGGGGGCTTCTCACGCTCCCCTAAGTACTCATTACCATATCTAACTAGCAATGGAGATCCAATTTGAGTCAATTTAGAGGGGACGCGTGGACTTTATCTACATTGGGCCTTTAAGGTAATGAACCTAAGTTAGATTTGGAACCCTAACAATGGATTTTAGTTAATTTTGCTTGCATTGAGGTCTTACTAGACCCAAATATATCTTGAATTAATATTTTGAGTCATTGTTATAGCAAATACTAAACTATTTAACATTATAACACTTAGTATATATAAAAGTTGGATATATTTATAAGACATTTTTCAATTCAAATTAAAAAAATTAATTATCTCTTTTTTAGCTTTAAATATTATTTTCTAATGTAACGAAAAAATAAAAATAACAATAATTACTCACATAATTAAAATAGATAATCTTAATATAGATATGACACTATATATATATATATCAAGGATTATTATATATGATATATAATTTTTTTCTTTTCTATAATGACTATTTATATAATTTATTCAACAATATTTTTATCTTAATATTTAATAAATTTAACATACAAAATATTATTTAACATACAAAATAAGTAATTTAAGTCATCATCTAAGACAATAAGCATAACAGTGCAAATATTTATTTATTTATTAGTAGTGAAAAAATATGTAAATAGTATAAATTGATATTTTTTAGTATAAAAGTAATAATAAAAGTTAATTACATAATTAAAAAATTATGAAGAATTTCTTAAATAATAATAAAAAATAAGATCACTATTTTCATATATTACAAAGTTTATGAAAAAAAATTTGGATAATAAATCAGTCCTCAATAAATTATACATTAATTCTGTCAAAAAAAATAAGTAATCCATATATTGCATATTATTATTTACGTATTAATATAATATATATTATCGATTATTAAGTTTATAATTAATTTTTAATCCAATTTTTGGTAATTAAAATTTAAATGATTGAAGTTATTAAATGTTAAATATTTTCCATCTAACCAATTTATTTTTTATTGAAATTAAAAAAGGATGAGTTGTTAATCAATTCTAAATTTAAATTTGAGTAAGAAAATAAAAAAATATTTTAAATTTTATCTCGCTAACCAGAATCAATTTCAAGATAAGAAATTACTTTATACATCATATATATTGTAGGATAGTATGGTCATTTACTATTTTTTAATGGTAAATAATGGTGTAAGAAATTAGAAGAAAATGTATTTACAAGTTTAGAAAATATTAGTTTATTTTTCAATAGAATAAATTATATATTGAATAACATAAGTTATTATTGGTTTCTCTTCACACTAACTAATACTCAACGATGGTATTTCAGTACACCATGTTACCAAGAAATATTAATCGATTTAATAACTTTTGTAATGATATAAGTTTATGAATTTGAAAATTTAAAAATAATTTCATAAAATGTGAAATTTTAACGAGTAACAATGTTGATTATATATATATATTTTATCAAAGATATAAGACTCGAACCCGCAACCTCTTAATTGAGTATGGGGAGACTATGCCATTTGAGCTATTACTCTTTGGCACAATATTGATTATATTGTTTTGACTTTAAAAATGAATATGATACCAACAAATAAAATTGTCCCAAGTAAATTTCAACAAAGACAAAAGTCCATAAGTATTGGTATTAATGAAAAATTAATCTATTTTAACGATAAATACAATTTTTTTCTACGGATTCCTAACTCAGCAAGTCGAGGACGACTAATCCACCACATATTGATGTTCTATTTATTAAGAGTTTGTCGCTAACTAATGGATTATTTATACACACAAGACGAGATTCGAACTCTAAATATTTACTTAACTGGACAAATAAGATGATCATTCAACCAATCCAAATTGATTAAAATAAATATTAATTATTTTTAATACTTTTAAATTATAAAATATTTATAATAATAATTACTATATATATTTTTTATTTAAATTTTAATAAAATTGTTTTTTAT
>NC_029791.2:15341176-15344995 GCF_000816755.2 Arachis ipaensis | reverse complement strand
TATTTAAAAATAAATTAATTAAAAAAATTATTTTTAATATCGATTTATTTTTGGAGATGGATATGTTAATGGTGCTAGATGGTGTTGTACACGCAGGTGGTGGGCTAGAGATTCTCGCACTCAACAAGGAATTGAGCCTAGTGACACGCACAGTGCGAGAAGTTGGGAGGTGACGCATATTCCGGGACCAGCTTGGGTTCAGGCTTCTTCTGCAACCAGCATCCCGTGAACTGCGAGAAGCGGGGAAGTTGCAGACACGCGTGCACCACGCACGTTTGAAAATTAGTAAAGCTAATTTTAAAAAATAAATAAATAATAATAAAATAAAATAAAATGTAATAAATAATCCTAGTTTATAATCATAGAATTTTAATAGTTGAAAAATAAAAAAATTATGTATCATTAATTGACGGATAATTCATATTGAAAAAACTTATCTATAAATTGAATTTTTTCTTAATTTATTTCAATCAATTTATCCAACAAGAATAATAGTAATATTGAGTTATATAGAAAGTTTTTGTTCGAGAGATTTTCTCCTAAATTACAGAGAGAGGTGTATTTTCCTTTTGTCAAGAGGTGTGTTATTATAATCTCTTTGTGATAGAAGCGAAGATCAATAAAGTGTGGTTTCAATAGGAGCCAAAACAGATCAAAGTCATAAGGAAAGAAGCAATTCAAATACTATAATTGTGGTAAGAAAGGATACTTCAACAAAGATTGTTATAATAAAAAGAGTATAGAAAAGATTACAAAAGGATCAAGTTCTTAAAAATGTGTTGTGAGTACTTCTGACGATGGAGAAATTCTGTATGACGAAGCAACAATTGGTTTTAAAGGCATAGCTCACTAATGTTTGGATTGTTGTTTCAGGAGCAACTTGTCACATGACTCCTCATCGCGATTGGTTTTGTACATATGAACCTGTTTTGGAAGGATCTATGTTTATGAAAAACGATCATGCCTTAGAAATTCTTGAAATGGGTACTATCAAAATAAAAATGTTTGATGGTTCTATTCATTCACTTCAAGGGATAAGACTTGTAAAAGGCTTGAAGAAGAATTTGTTGTCGATTGGACAACTGGATGAACTTGGTTACAAGATCCATATTGAAAGTGGAATCTTGAAAGTTGTTAAAGGTGCTCTTGTAGTAATAAAAGTAGAAAATATTGTAGCAAATCTATACATGCTTATGGGAGATATTTTGCAAGAGGTAGAGACATCAGTTGCTTTAACAAGCCAAAAAGAAATGACGATTACATGGCATCGCAAAATAAATAAGCAACAAAATAAAAAAACAACAACATATAATCACCCTAAACCTTGAAATCAATAAATCTATCAACAAAAATTCAAAGACAACAGACTCAGAAATTAAAAAATAGCAGCAGCAGCATAACAAAGCCATTTTTATCAATAATTTCAACATCACAAAATCCCTATAATCTTATCAATGATTTCACATTCAGAAATCAGGAATTCAGAACAGAGCATAAAAGAAAAAACTCCTGTAAGCACTGCCACTAACCTTCGGCAGCGGTGGAGCGCGATGCAAAGCAGGACGACGACGAGATGACAGCAAAATGAATGCAGGATGACAACAACCAGCTCGAACAGAGATGCCGGGGAGGATGGACGTCGAGTCGAGATAGAACAGAGACTTTGGATTTGGGACAGGGCGAAAAGGGAAGCCGCAGAGGCACCAACAACCATGGACGGCGGCGATGGAACCATTAAAAAAAGCTAGGGTTTTGATTTTGGGTAAGGGCTATTCCCTTTCTTTGCTGAGTGAATCGCACGAAAGAGGGGGGGTTGGGAGATGGGGGCGTGACTCATACATGTTGTTTCTTTTTTTTTAATTTGGCAAAACGGTTCAGTGGTTTTTGGCCGGTTCTCCAATTGGCGGTTTTAGGTGTGGGACCAAACCATTGGCATCGCCGGTTCTCAGTTGGACTGGTTCGACTAGCCAGTCCAATCCAGTTTTCAGAACCATATATTGAAGAGACTCACATATAAATTGAGTTTTTTCTTAATTCATTTCAATCAATTCTTCCAACAAGAATAATAGTAACATTGAGTTACACAGAAAGTTTTTTTTGAGTGATTTTTTCTAGATTATAGAAAGAGGTGTACTCTCTTTTTATCAAGAAAGAATATTATTGTAATATCCTTGTAATAAAAAAAATTGTAGTTTTCAACAAAAATTATACATATTATTAATTTTTTGTCTATGTATTTTGCTACATCATTTGCCTAATACCTAAGAGCACGTAGCTTGAAGTTGTCCTCCACCTTTCAAGCCTTGTATAAATATGATCCTCGTGTATCTTGTACTATGAATAAATTTGAGTAGCTTCTTCTTTTTTCTTTCTGTGTGTATGGAATCGAGTATAGTGGAGTATGAGTAGTGAATTTTGTATTAGTGCCGAGAGTTTTAATTATAGATAAAAGAGTGATATAGAAAGAATATAAATATATATTTTATTTTTGATAATACTAAAAGTGCGTGAAATTATTAGTATTTGAAGTGTCGCTTTATTAAAAATAAAGTATCGTTTTTGTCTCCAATGTTTGGAGTAAGTCTCAAAGTTGTTCTTAACGTTTGAATTGTTCTATTTAAATTCCTAACATTTCAAACTTGACTCAATGTTGTCCTACCATCAGAAATCTATTAACGGAATTGACGGTGGGACAAAATTGAGACGATTTTGAAACGTTAGAAACTTAAATAGGACGAAAACATTGGGGACAAAAATAATACATAGAAATAAATTTTAATTTTATCCTTCACCAATATCAATCTTTTACGGTACATAGTTATTCAATTATTTTTTAATCATATTTAAATAAATTATGTAACACCCTCACTACCAGAATGTCACGCTTTCGGCTGCGCCACTCTGATAGCAAGAAGTATTACAACTACTTTATATACTTAATATTAAAATATGAGCCTATGACTCGACACCGTATCGCTGATTTTTTTTTGAAAACCAAAAATAAATACTTTACCTAAAAAAAATCAAACAAGCATAGATTCATATACAAGACTTCTTACACAATAGCTTATAATGTAATACACATAAACATACAATTTCTATCCCTCTTATAAAAATTGTAATAACAAAGACGAGAGAAGAATAATTATCTAATTAATACAATATCATATAAACCAAAACACAGTATAACTCTTCATAATGCTCCTTCATCCGATTCCTGAAAAGGTAAAGCTGTAGAGGGGTGAGAACCTAACCACACGGTCTCACCACGGAGTTTCAGAGTTGTCATAAGAAGATACTTAATGAGGAAACTATTTTCAAGCTCAGTGATTATCATTGCCTTATGAATCTTTTTAAACCAATAGCTAATCATTTAAAACCTTTTCAAAGAAACAATATTTAATCTTTTAGAAATCCAAAACCTTTTTTTTTTCTTATAAGAAAATATTAATCATAGACCAACCACGCAATCAATCATCACAATCATCAATTCAGCACCAAAGCTCATTCTCAAAAGTAGCACACCAGGACAAACACAGGCAAAACAGACAAGGAAAGCACAGGTTTAGGTAGCAGTTACAGCAAATAGTTCAGGTAGCAGTTAAGAACAGTTTAACAATTAGACACACCAAAACACGTTGAAACCCAAGAAAAGCATACAAATGCATATGATGCATGCTTGTCCTATGGCTAATGAGCTCATCTGTTGGTTATCCAGCCAACCCGACAAGTCTGAAAACCTTAGACTGTCCCCGACGAGCATCCCCATGAGTCTATGCATAGCTTTTTCTCGTATATATATATATATATAAACGCTCA
>NC_029791.2:15338739-15340968 GCF_000816755.2 Arachis ipaensis | reverse complement strand
ATGTAACACCCTACCACACAAAGCTTTACGCTTAAGTCGTAAAACAGAGGTGATGTGGTATTACGACCTCTAAAATGAAATAAGTACATATAATAGCAGAAGAGTTATAATATGCTAGGAGCCTTGAAGAAAAGGGGGAAATAAAAATCGCACAATAAAGGTGCAACGCTCAAGGAACGAGTTAACTTACGTGCTAAGAAAACCATAACTATCAAACATAAGCTAACAGAAGTGGGAATAGAGTGCCAAAGATACAAAATATCAAGCTCCTAACTCAGCCTGCGAAGTCAAGACTGACCGGAGAATATTTACACATATATACATACATATCCAAAACCCAAAAGTACATATACACAATCTTGCCTCTCCATAAACCTCTAAGAGGATAAAAAAGAACAAGTTATGCGGAGAGAAAGCCAAGTATATATATATATATCAAATCGCTCAATGGGGTACCATTCTCGGGAATTTATAAGTGCCTGGTCACCCTTACGTCGTAGGGTCAACAGAGTATCGAGTTTCAACCTGGAACAAGTGGTGGCAAGCCACTGCGTCTACCTAGGGAAACTCGTGTCTCAGATAATTCAAATTCATAAGCCATATGAATAATTCATTCATCATTCATCAATATCTAAGCCATTCTGAATTTCATCATCATTCGTTAATCCATATCTCATTTCCAAATTCATTCAAAAATCACATTTCAAAGTCAATCCTCATCATCCTTCTTTCCATTCCATTAATCAACGATCCCAATCCAAAACATAAGTCTTTCTTTTTAAATAAATCAATCTTAAAACATATAATGTTTAAAACCTAATCTTTTTAAATAATTACTTCAAACGAAACTTCCAATTTTATAAAATTTCGACAGCATCTCCTCTAAAACTCGGACTCTGCCACCCTTTTCGAGTCCCATCCGAAACATTTTTCAAACCTTTCTCAACCATTTCTAAGTCTCAATCATTTTTCAAAATTTATCCAGTTCCAATATCAAATTATTTTCAAATTGAATCACTTCCAATAATAAATCTTTTCTTCAAAATCAAACCACCTCCAATATTAAATAATTTATAAAATCAAACTAATTTAAAACCAAACCACTTCCAAAAATCCATTCATTTTCATATCTCAAGTCATTTCAAAAACGGACTCAGTTACATTAGCAAACTAACTCTAAGACCAGAAAAAAGGACCCACAATTAATAACATCAAATCAAATAACATTACAAACCACTCTTTTATCAATAACCACACATCACTGAAGCAATTAATAATTCAATACAGCAACAGCCACATCCATAGGACAAACGTAATCACAGAAATATATTTTTCCCATCAATATCTATTTATAACAATCCTGTAAGATAAAATTAAGTTTTAGGAAAAACCCTACCTCGATAAGTCGAAACACATAGCCCAAACGCCTCACAGAGTTTCTTTCGCTTCAACCCGAATTGACGGCAACCAAAACCTCGGCTCTGCTTGCTCTCTCAAAAGCAGAAACAGCTTCAAACGCCACAAATAAACTCGGATTCTAACTCCTAAAACCATTAACGTTGCAAATACTTTATTACACGGAACAAAACACTAACGCAGAGACTTTCGACACAGAAATACTTACTGAACTAGGGAAACAAAGCAGCCGCGAACTCCGAGCACGACCTGCAAGCATCGATATACAACCCTATGACAGACAATGCCACAACACCTCAGCGTAAAATAATAGAATACTGACTGAAAGGCTTTTCGAAACGAAAACGCGCACCGCAACAAAGGAAAAGCGACTAAATCGAGTAGCGGCAGCTCCGATGGTGGTCCCGGCAACACCCATGCCACACCCAGTGACCAAAACGGCGGCGACGGTGCAGCAGTTCAGAACAACAAGCGGCGGCGGCGGACGACGACAGTGCGTTCTCTAGTGGCCGCAGCAGCAGGGTTTCGGGCGGCAGAAGCGGTGGTGGCTGGCGCGGGTCTCTCCTTTCTCTCCTCTTCTCCCGTGCTTTCTCTCTCTCTCTCACTCTGTGCGACCCGACGGCTTCCCTCTGACGACACGGTGGTGGCAGACACGGCTGGAGGATAGGACGACCGCGGCTGGCTTTGCGTTGGACAGCGGCAAAGACGCGGCGGCTCCAAGCCCGCGACCTCCCCTCACTCGCGAGCCATCTCTCTTTGTGATGTCAACGGCGACGGCGACGTGGTGAGGATGAACGACGATGGGGAACAGAA
>NC_029791.2:15336682-15338105 GCF_000816755.2 Arachis ipaensis | reverse complement strand
GCGCAAGCAGCAAGACGCAGCGGCAGCGCAAGCAGCAAGACGCAGCGGCAGCGGCGGTCCGCGATGATGGCACGACCTCCTCCACCGGTGCTCCTCTTTCTCGGATCTCCTTTCCCTGTTTCCCTCTTTCTTTCTTTTTCTTTTTTTTCTGAAGTTGTTGCTGTGTGTGTGAAGAAGAGTGTGGTGCGTTGTGTGTGTGTTGTGCTGAGTGAGGAGAGTGGCGGCAGGTGTGGGTGAGGTGAGTGTGTGGTTAGAAATTAGGGTTAGGGATAGTTTAGTAATTTTGAATAAAATTAGGGGTAATAGAGTAATTGAAAATCTATTTTAATCTAATAATAATATTTATAAAAATACTATCTAATTATCAAATTACGATTTATTTTCAAATTAATACTCAAATACAAGAATTAGAGATAATATAATTAATTTTCTTTATCTTTAACTTAAAGTACTAAATGATATAAATATAAAGCATCTAAAATCGAATCATATAAAATTCTTATTATCTCATAACTACCAACTTTATAATTTAAATATGGAATATAATTCAATAATTGTAAAATGGGATAAGAATCTTAATTTATTTCAAATTTAATTGATCAAGATTTGCTTTAATTATCTTTAATAAAGTAATTTCTGAAATTAAAGCTATAAATAGATAATTGAATTTAAAATTAGTTTATAATAAACCTTTTCAAAAGTTTTGGGTCTTACAAATTACACTTAATCACATTACTTTGATTCTAAATAAATTTATTTTTTTTATAATTTTACTCTTAAAGATTTTTACTCGTCATGAAATGTTTGTAAAATGACTAGAATTACATTACTTTATTGTATATGTATCATTTTTTCTCACAAGTTTATGTACTAGTCATTCTACAAATATTTTATGATGAGTAAATATTTTTAAGAGTAAAATTATAAAAAAATAATTTTTTTTAGAATAAATTTAATGTGATTAAGTGTAATTTACTTAGATGTGATTAAAAAAATGATTGAATAACTATGTATCGTAAAAAATTGATATTATTGAAGAATAAAATTAAAATTTATTTCTATGTATCGTTTTTGTCCCCAACGTGTTCGTCGTATTTAAGTCCCTAACGTTTCAAAATTGTCTCAATTTTGTCCCGCCGTCAATTCCGTTAACAGATTCCTAATGGCAGGACAAAAACGATAGACTATACGAATAGGGACTTAAATATGACGATTCAAATGTTAGGGATAACTTTGAGATTTACTCCAAACGTTAGGGATAAAAACGGTATTTTACTCTTTTATTAAAAAAAATTTAACTCTATAAAAAGAACATATTATTGTACATTTAAATAATCTTGATATGTAAATTATTTATTTCTTTTTATATACATGTAATTTCTTTTATTATGTTAATTTTTTAATTATTTTTGTACGATAATAG
>NC_029791.2:15299616-15336466 GCF_000816755.2 Arachis ipaensis | reverse complement strand
TATTTTAATTAAAAATATAATTTTTGTAATTTTTGTTGTATATCAATCTAATTTTTTTTATCTTTATTTAAGTGAAGAGAATTTTAAAACTGAGAAAATTGGTTTTACTAGAACAGTATAATTACTTGGTGACTGATGCATTACAAAAAATAAGTTTTTATTACGTATCTCAAATAAAAAAAAGTAAAATATAACTAATCTCTGGTAACTGTATTAAACTATTAATAGACAAACAGCGTTTCGAAACACATACATTTTATCTTTTTTTGTATTTTTTATATAGATATGTGACGTCAACTTGCACGAATAATTTGCAGTGACAAAATGTTCTAATGCATGGATGAAAGTTTCAAAATATTTGGCGCATTATTTTGACGACTTCCTCCACCTCAAATCCACAATATGCTGATATAGTATCTACTTAATCTCAAATTCTGGGTTCTGAGCATACATTGTCATACACCGTATCGGCAAACAGTCATAGAAAACTTGCTAACCACCAAAGATTTTTGCAACTGGCTTTTATTTTGCCAACCAAACTTTATGATAACTTACCGTATAGTTGAACTTCGATTGAACATTTGCAATGACAAGTCGGATCTTCAAGGATGGGTCGATTTAACCTAGAAGTCTTATAGCATCCGCAACTCATTATATGACTCTTTCCAATTTCCATAAATCTAAGGCACGACCTTCTGCTTAGCTAACCAAACTCTCCTGTAAATCAGTCTAAACCGAAATGTGCCTCTGTCACATTCAGCAGTACCTTGATTGACACGTCAGCATCAGCTCTAATAATAGGCAGTATGAAGGTCGAGATCACATGGTAATCAAGCATCCTGTGATCACTCGATATCGACGTGGCCAGACAAGTATGAGGTTCATTGTACCGTTTTACCTCCGAAATACCTCTGCGCTAGCGGAGACTGATACAAATCAACCATGTGCACCCATTGTCAAATTCCTTACACTTCCCATAGTACTTGCGATAATCGGATTCCAACACTTTGTACTCAACCCCAAATTCCTTACACTTCCCATAGTACTTGCGATAATCGGATTTCAACACTTTGTACTTAACCCCATATCGGATGCTATAATTTTTCACGCTTAAGACGACCTTCTCTTTATTCTGAAACTGCTGACCGACTTGAAACTCAGCTAGTCCTCCTGTATCCTGTGTATCTATGGCTCCAAATCCAACAGGTACACCAGGTAGGGGGGGGGGAGGGGGTATTGCTGAGTTCCTGAACTAGCCGCTCCACCACCTCCAGTTGGATTACTCATTGTTATGTCATCATCACTATCATCAGTAATCGTGGCGGACTCCACATCATCATCATCATCATCATTATCATCATCTCGCGGTACATCTTCCATACCATCCAATGCTCCACCCTTTCCAAAAATCGGTACCACATCAGGAGTACCAGCCATCGCAATCAAATCTCACTGAAGGGTCGAGTATCACCTATTTCTCCGTCACGATTGCAGTTTTGATCAGTTGCGAAGGATGAGGAGGCAACCAAAACTGTCTCAGGTGCAATCACGAACACAAATGAAGATGCACCAACAGGCATTGAACTAGAGCAGGCAACCATTGCTAAAGGTTGAGGATTCTGGTTTGAACTTCCTAAACTGTAGACCACATTTACAAGTTTGGCCAACAGCTCAGAAATTCTCATCTCGAAAAATTGCCGACAATAATGAAATAGAACTTACAAATCTTTGTCACTACCTATGACGAACGAATCATACTTCACATTATCCTGTAATACAAAAATTGAAATTCTATAGAATAATTTTTCTACCCATTTTACGTATTGTATCTCCAGTTTTTGGATTATAATATTCTGAAATTTAGTAAAACTCGTTAAAAGTTTGAGAAAAATATTAACCGAATCCATATCAATAAATTTAATTGCGAAACGTGTGTTTTTATATAATATTTTGAGTTTTGAAATTTTAGTATAATATTGAGTAACATTTATGTTGTTTATGTGATTTACTCCAAAAATAAATAAGGAAAAGTATGAGGCATAAAAAATAAAAAGAATAAATGGCGGCACCGAAGTATTAATTTCCAACATACAGGTGATAATAGTTTAGTCAGAAAAAAAAAAGAAAAAGACTAAAAGAGTGAGTTGAAATTGAAATAATTAAACGCTATCAAAGTAAGTTCATATATACGATAAGAAGAATGTTGTACGGACATAGAGGTAATGCCTATTTCAGTATTTCTTGAAATAATTAATACGAGGAATAATTTTTTTTTTTAATTTTAAATTTTTTAAAATGATAAACTAAGTCTTTTTTTTGGTAGAAAAAAAGACTGATCCCAAAAGCAAAGAAATAGATTAAAACAAAAGAAAAATATTCAAAACAAATTAATTACATCCTCTTAATTTATAAGAATCAAAACTTTCAAAAAATAAAATAAAATAAATGTATGAGGGAGGATGCTAAAAAATATGTAGACCGAGATTCTGAGAGGAAAATTTTAGCATTTTTTGACGAGGATGTCGGTAACACTATTCGTCTCAGGGTACGTGTGTAGTAGATTTGATTGATACGCCCAACAAGTATTTTGATGTCTTGCAGTAGAAAATCATCTTTTATAAAGTTGATAGCCATCATAGAATTCAATTTCATAATGATGTTCTTAAATTCATTGACTAAGGCAACGCTTAAGCCTTTAATGATAGCTCATAATTTCACGTGCATGATAGAGCAACTCTCAAAGTTGCATGAAGAACCTGCCCAAATTATCTCAAAGCACTCCTCCACACATAGCATTATTTAAACTAGTCATAAAAGATCCGTCAACGTTGACCTTGATAAAATTCTCATGTGGAGGATGCCACTTGACAAGGAGTCCCATAGAATTGTTGCCGGTGTTATGAATAACCTTCTTCAAAGGAGTACTAAGGATTTTAATACCTCTTGTTCTAATAGACATTGAGACTGCTGCAGGGTCGGTGTTCTCCCCTTCAAAGATTAACTTGTTTCTAAAGAACCAAAGAGAGGAGAGAGCTACACCAAAGAACACCGACCTGTCGTGGGGGCTCAAGAGGTTGTTTATCATTCAATCTCTCTTGCTTGATCTGAAGAAGTTTCTCACTTCCGGGATAGGTTGCAAATTCCTCCAAACAGCAACAGCAAAAGGGCAGTCACGCAGCATGTGAAGCACGGTTTCCTTGTTGTGGCTGCACCGCGGGCAGCAGGGAGACGGAGTTAGGTGCCTTCTATTCCTTTCTGCATTGGTGAGTATTGCTTCATGAGCCACCAGTCAAAGAAAAAATCTTGTTCTTTCTGGGCCATTCCACTTCCAAATCAAAGAAAAAATACGATCCTTAGTTCCGACGTCTTCAGGGATGGCTTGTTAAATTGATTTCAGGTTGAAAGTGCCGTCGGGGGGACAAAGCCCAAGCATAAACATCATCTGCCTTCCAAGGCAACGGTGAGGATAAGGACGTGATCCTACGCACCTCCGGTTCGGGGATCCATTCTTTGAGCTTCGCCACATCCAGGACCCTGAAACAGCAAGAAAATCCATTAGCGAGTTTCCAGATTCATCCATATTCTTTACCTGAAGTTGGTGCTGATCTAAACGGCCAATGGTAGGGATCCAGTTGTGCCTCCAGAAATTTATCGACGTGCCATCTCCAATACGTCAAATGGCATTTTTTTGAACATCTTCCCACGAGGAGCATAACACTGTAAGTCTATAATACTGTAATACTTAAATTTAAGTCTTTAACTTAAATTTTCGTCTCATAACACTGTAATATTGATATAGACAATTAAATGCTATCTTAATTGTATTACATAGTTGATAATACCTGTCAACAGCTTCCGCTTTCCTTATTTCAGCAGACAAGAGCACAGGGTTGGGTCGTGACCTAAAGTCACATAACCCCCCTCATCCCCAATTTCGAAACCTAGCTTCTCTCGCTCTCTTCTCTCAGTCTCGCCCTCGCAGAGTCGCAATCTCGCAGTCGCTCTCTGCTGCTCTCAGTCTCGCCCTCGCAGTCGCAGAGTTGCAATCCCACCAGCCACCAACACCCGAAGCCTTCTTCTCAGTTCCCAGCGAGCACCGACCCAGCAGGCAGCAGCGTTCTCTTCCCAGCAACGCCCAGCGTCGCCAGCGAGCACCGACCCACCGACCCAGGAATGTTCTTTCCAGCAGCGCCGAGCCACCGACCCCAGTTCCCACCGAGCCTCCATCGTCTTCTGTAATGGAGGCTAAGCCTCATGTTTGGTTTTTTGTTCTGAGTCTATTTTTATTTTTAAATTCTAGTTTAGTCTTATTGATTCTAATTTATAATTAATACTTGGTTGAATTGTTCTTGATTTTATGGTTGAGTTGTTGATTCTGATTTCATTTTTTAATTCTAAACTTTTTGTTCTGTTTTGATTTAGGGGTTTAGGCTTAATTCTGATTCATGATTTTCAATTCTATTTGTATATTTTGGTTCACAGGTTTAGGGTTGTTGGTTCTGATTTTTTGGTCGAAGGTTGTTAGATTTTTATTCTCTGTTCTGATTTTATTTGTTGTTGATTTACTAAAATTGCTTCTGATTGTTGTTCATTGATCATTGTTCAATGTATTGTTACGGCATAGCCTGAATAGTTGTTTTTTCAATTCCCACTGTATGGAATGGATGTTAGCAAGCAAAGTTGTATTTACTGATCATGATATCTGGAAAGCTGTTTTTGGTTTGAAGACCATATATTTAGAACTCTCCATGGATGAATCATAGGCCACATTATGAAAATCAATTATTTCCAATGGCCTTTGTCATCCTTCCTTCTAGTCTATTCTAGAGTATACTATGTGTTTTGTTTTGTTTGCATGCTTTAGAACTCTACGAGCTAGTGACCCTTTTCCTCTATTGATTTTAGGACTTTATTGCTGGGTTCAGTGTTCATTGTTTTATTTGTTGTTCATTCTTTAGGGAAATTGCTTCTAATTGCTGGTTCACTGGTTCAGTGAGTTTTTCTCCATGCATCAATCCTAGACCACATGTTTTGTCTGCTCCAACGAAAAGGCACCTCACTCAACCAGTCAACTGTGATAAAATTCTTATTTAATTAGTTTGTTTTACAATTAAATAAAGATCTCTATTTTGAAGCTTTTAATGCAGTTATATATCAGAGATACACTTGACTTGTAGGTTGCTAATTAAATTTGCTTGGATATCACTGTATTCAGGAAGAGAACAGAGAAGGAGAAACTAGAGTGTATATCATTAAATTATGTGGCAAATACTGATATACAACTGAATCTGTTATCATGTAACTGATTTTCTTATACCATTCTTACATACTCTTATCCAGTGAAATTTTTTCACTCTCAAAGGGGAGAGGGGTGGGGCTTATATAATATTTCTTATATCATTATATCTGTTCATCGTTTATTTTAAGGTTATGACTTTGTGAAATAGTATGGTAATATTTCTTTTGAATTGATTAAAAAAACCGAAAAACTGAACCAAATTAAACCGATTTTAATTGGTTTGGTTTGGTTCGGATGATCTTGATAAAAAAACCGAACCAAACCGAACTGCAGTTTAATTAAACGATTGAATCGGATGACTTTTCGTTCAAAAACTGAACTAAACCGTACCGCGAACACCCCCTACTGGATAACAACAATATTTTATGATTAATTATGCATGATAGTACATCAAATTATCAATATAAGGTGTAAGATTCACTTTAAACCAAAGTGACTTTATGCAGGTTGATTCCAATATTATGTGAACAGATGGAAATACCACCAAAAAATAAAAAGAATCGTATACACTCAATGATGAGGTCATATTTGAAAAACTATCATGTATATGATGTTCTCTCAGATTGTTTAACAGAAAAATATAGTAACAACATCCTACTAAATTAAACAATGCAAAAGTAACCCCTTAAAAACCTACCGCACATCCTCTTCTTGATGTAGATACCAATATAAATACGCAGCTAGTTCTACAATGTCAATGCTCCATTGCTGGAAGCCACAGAAACCCACAAGTGTAAAATTTTAAGAATAAATAAATAACTTGGTGTCACAAAATTTAACGAATGCAAAATTAATTGAAAATAGAAAGCTTCTTGCATATGCTTGTGTATTTCTTTCACCAGGACAAACCTTGCTATCGGTGTCAATTTGCACAGGGTTTTCTCCAGTCTCAGGGCTACCAATTTCAGGCCCAGTGGTATCAGTATTAGCCTTCGCATCTTGCATGTTAACATCAGTGTCATTGGAGGTTGGAGGAGCAACACCATCAGCAGGGGATTCATCGGTATCCATCTTGGTGTTTTCTGCAGCTGATTTTTTGGAAATCAAAACGTCAACTTCTTCCTCTTCCAATAGCTAAAACAGAAGTATCATGTCAAATTTAAAATAAAATTATGTCAAACTTTTTGGCATGCAAAAATACGAGAAAATATATCCAAAGAAGTATCATGTCAAATTTAAAAAGTTGAATATAATTTGTTACTTTACTTACTAGTTGCCACTACTCGGTGTTAGCCATGTGTTGAACTCGGATGCTTCGAATTCGGATACGGTTATTCAAGAGACAAATGAATTCTCGTCATGTCACAACTTCAACCACTGAGTTGAACTTTTGAAATACC
This sequence comes from Arachis ipaensis, assembly GCF_000816755.2. Classification (NCBI taxonomy): domain Eukaryota; kingdom Viridiplantae; phylum Streptophyta; class Magnoliopsida; order Fabales; family Fabaceae; genus Arachis; species Arachis ipaensis. The sequence continues at coordinate 15,329,827 of NC_029791.2, read as the reverse complement.
ATGTCTACGAATTTGAAATAACCATATCTGAATCTTCTATTGAAGAAAATTGTCATCCAAATTACCGAAAAACTTATGGCAAATCCGAATCCAAATCCCATAATGAAACATGAATAAACTTCAAAGTTGTCATCATCATCTTCTCTCATTTGTTTTTCATTTGGTGGCTCCTCATCTTGTGGGCATATCCTTATTAGTGGAGGTCCACATAAGTTTGAATTTTTCATATAACTAAAATTTTGGAACCCTTGAAGTTGGGTCCCTGATAGAATTTTGCCCCAAAAATTATTACATGAGAGATTCAAGTCTCCAAGAAAAGACAACTTAGACATTTCCTGAGGAATTTGTCCTGAAAATAAATTTTTGGATAAATCAAGTGATTCTAACAGTATTAGGTTACCTATCTCATCTGGAATAATCCCTGTCAATTGGTTCTCAGATAAATTCAAAGATTGTAACCTAATGAGCATAAATAGTTCTACTGGGATCTATCCGGATAAATTATTGTTTGAATAATCAATGGCCCGCATTGAATGTGAATAATCTAACTTAATACCCTTAATGAGCATGGTAAGATTATAATAAAAGGTAAAAAAAATGTCACCTAGAAGAGCAATAACAACAAATGAATCAAATGATTCATTCTTGGAAATCATGCTTGTTAGACAACAACTTGGAATTGGCCTGATAATTTGTTATTTGAAAGATCCAATATCTTGAAAAAATCAAGCTTGCATATTGTAGTGGGGATATTACCACTAAATAGGTTGGATCGTAATTAGAACGCAATTATATTTTGTCCCACCCAATTTGATATAGCTCCTGAAAACTTATTTTCACCTAAATTAAGAATTCGAAGCTTTTTACAATTTTTTAACGAAACAGGCACTTCTCCAGATAATCTATTATTGAATAGACTAAATGAAACTAGGTTGGACAAATTACTTATTGAGTAGGGAATTTGGCCTCTAAAATTATTGCCTTCCAAGTTAATATATTCCAATGATTTCCAATGAATCCAACAATTTGGAATCTCTCCTGATAATACATTATGAGAGAGATCCAAATATTTCAAATTATTTTTTTCTTTTGTCTGGCCACATAAGAAATGAGAAATTGACCCGGACAAAGAGTTGTTAGATAAATCCAAAAGGGTGACATTTGGAGATATTCGAGGCACATTACCTCTGAAATTATTGCTATTTAGCATTAATACTTTAGAATTAAATAACACGTTTGAAATACTGCCATTGATTGAACTATTATGCATAACAAGATTCCCAACTTGATTCGAAATAAATTTCCAAAACTTTTCACTTGGTTCTAATGGGATTCTTGAGTTCAAAATGTTTAAAAGTGGCAGCGAATCCTGTCTATATATCCATGAAGGAAGTTTGGGCCTCACAGCATCCAATATCAAAGTTTGGAGTTGAAAATGAGGGATCCATTGAGGATCAAAGTCAAACAACAATGATTGGGAGCCAAAACCTAAATATTCTAGGTTTGAAAAGGGGTGAAAACAATTTTTAGAAATATTTCCAGCAAAAGAATTTGATTCAAGTGATAAACAAGTCAAAGATGACAAATTTTTTAAAAATGTAGGAAAAATACCTGAAAATAAATTTCTAGAAATAACTAATTTGTTTAGTTTCTCAAGTTGACCCACCCAATTTGGAATGGATCCACTGAGAGCATTTTGATCCAAAAGCAAGGACTCAAGGCTTTGAAAGTGTGGAAATGTTCGAGGAAGTTGGCCTTGCAATGAATTTTCTGAGAGAATAAGAGCTGCTATTCTACAACTGAAATTAAAAATCCAGTTTGGTAACTTATCTGGAAAAAAATCATTGTTGGAAAGATCAAGGACTTCAAGTGCAGTAAAATTGGCGTATTGCAGGGATGGATAAATGTCCCAAAGTCCGCAATGCCGCAAATATAACTGTGAAAGAGAAGGAAGCAAGGTAACTAATTGAAGCCAATTAGTTTTCTCTTGAAGATTAATGCCAGTGAGGTCCAGATACTGCAGAGAGGAAAGATTAGAAATCCAATGAAGCATATGATCAGCTTTAAGATTGTCATTATATGACAAATCTAGGTGGTGGAGGTTGTTGGAAGAGTTTTCACCCTGACCATGATAATGGATGATGCTGAAGTCATTGTTGCCCAACTTCAAAGAACTTAGAAATTAAAACTCAAACAAATAAGAGACGTTGAGCTCACCTGATAGGCAATGCAGTTTGTTATCATTACCATAAACAGGATAAATTCGAGGACAAGTAAGATTGAGCCCCGTGACTTTGCCAGTAGTATTTTCACAGAGCATCCCTGGCCACTGACAACAATTTTGTTTTGCAGACCATGAAGAAAGTACTCCGAAGGGATCAATAACTCCGTATTTAAACATAAGTAACACTTTTTTATCCTTCTCATCACAAGGAAGGAATTTTGAATTATATATGCGTTTACATATTAATAGTAAATAAATGAAAAGGATTTGAATATATTGAAAATTCATGTTTTAGATTTGAAAAATTTTAGTTTGCATATTGAAAACCTAACATATGAGTATATATATAGCAAATTTGGTAGCACTTAGTGAGACTGAGTCCACAAGTCCATGCTCCACATTTCTAGCTATATTCATAATGATTGAGACTGAGTCTTCAAGTCTACAAGTCCACGCTCCACATTATAGCTGTATTCAGACTGAGTCCACAAGTCCCCCATATTTCTATAGCAGCATTCATGACCGAGTCCACGTACTCTTCTTGCTCCACATTATAGCTGTATTCAGACTGAGTCCAAGTCCCCCACATTTCTATAGCAGCATTCATGATTGAGTCCACGTACTCTTCTTGCTCCAAATTATAGCTGTATTCAGACTGAGTCCAAGTCCTCCACATTTCTATAGCAGCATTCATGACCGAGTCCACATACTCTTCTTGCTCCACATTATAGCTGTATTCAGACTGAGTCCACAAGTCCCCCACATTTCTATAGTAGCATTCATGACCGAGTCCACGTACTCTTCTTGCACCACATTATAGCTGTATTCAGACTGAGTCCAAGTCCCACACATTTCTATAGCAGCATTTATGACCGAGTCCACATACTCTTCTTGCTCCATATTATAGCTGTATTCAGACTGAGTCCACAAGTCCCCCACATTTCTATAGCAGTATTCATGACCGAGTCCACATACTCTTCTTGCTCTACAGTATAGCTGTATTCAGACTGAGTCCACAAGTTCCCCACATTTCTATAGCAGCATTCATGACCGAGTCCACATACACTTCTTGCTCAACATTAAAGCTGTATTCAGACTGAGTTCAAGTCCCCCACATTTCTATAGCAGCATTCATGACCGAGTCCACATACTCTTCTTGCTCCACATTATAACTGTATTCAGACTGAGTCCAAGTCTCGCACGTTTCTATAGCAGCATTCATGACCGAGTCCACATACTCTTCTTGCTCCATATTATAGCTGTATTCAGACTGAGTCCACAAGTCCCCCACATTTCTATAGCAGCATTCATGACCGAGTCCACATACTCTTCTTGCTCCACATTATAGCTGTATTCAGACTGAGTCAAAGTCCCCCACATTTCTATAACAGCATTCATGACCGAGTCCACATACTCTTCTTGCTCTACATTATAGCTGTATTCAGACTGAGTCCACAGGTCCCTTACATTTCAATAGCAGCATTCATGACCGAGTCCACATACTCTTCTTGCTCCACATTATAGTTGTATTCAGACTGAGTCCAAGTCCCCCACATTTCTATAGCAGCATTCATGACCGAGTCCACATACTCTTCTTGCTCCACATTATAGCTGTATTCAGACTAAATCCACAAGTCTCCCACATTTTTATAGCAGCATTCATGACCGAGACCACATACTCTTCTTGCTCCACATTATAGCTGTATTCAGACTGAGTCCAAGTTTCCCACATTTCTATAGCAGCATTCATGATCGAGTCCACATACTCTTCTTGCTCAAATTTATAGCTGTATTCAGACTGAGTCCACAAGTCCCCCACATTTCTATAGCAACATTCATGACCGAGTCCACATACTCTTCTTGCTCCACATTATAGCTGTATTCAGACTGAGTCTACAAGTCCCCCACATTTCTATAGCATCATTCATGACCGAGTCTACATACTCTTCTTGCTTCACATTATAGCTGTATTCAGACTGAGTCCACAAGTCTCCCACATTTCTATAGCAGTATTCATGACCGAGTCTACATACTCTTCTTGCTCCACATTATAGCTGTATTCAGACTGAGTCCACAAGTCCCCCACATTTCTATAGCAGCATTTATGACCGATTCCACATACTCTTCTTGCTCAACATTATAGCTGTATTCAGACTGAGTCCAAGTCCCCCACATTTCTATAACAGCATTCATGCCGAATCCACATACTCTTCTTGCTCCATATTATAGCTGTATTCAGACTGAGTCTACAAGTCCCCCACATTTCTATAGTAGCATTCATGATCGAGTCCACATACTCTTCATGCTCCACATTATAACTGTATTCAGACTGAGTCCAAGTCCTCCACATTTCTATAGCAGCATTCATGACCGAGTCTACATACTCTTCTTTCTCTACATTATAGCTGTATTCAGACTGAGTCCACAAGTCCCTTACATTTCTATAGCAACATTCATGACCGAGTCTACATACTCTTCTTGTTCCACATTATAGTTGTATTCAGACTGAGTCCAAGTCCCCCACATTTCTATAGCAGCATTCACGACCGAGTTCACATACTCTTCTTGCTCCACATTATAGCTGTATTCAGACTGAGTCCACAAGTCCCTCACATTTCTATAGCAGCATTCATGACCGAGTCCACATACTCTTCTTGCTCCACATTATAGCTGTATTCAGACTGAGTCCAAGTTCCCCACATTTCTATAGCAGCATTCAAGACCGAGTCCACATACTCTTCTTGCTTCACATTATAGCTGTATTCAGACTGAGTCCACAAGTCCCCCATATTTCTATAGTAGCCTTCATGACCGAGTCCGCATACTCTTCTTGCTCCACATTATTGCTGTATTCAGACTGAGTCCCCAAGTCCCCCACATTTCTATAGCAGTATTCATAACCGAGTCCACATACTCTTCTTGCTTCACATTATAGTTGTATTCAGACTGAGTCCACATGTCCCCCACATTTCTATAGCAGCATTCATGACCGAGTCCACATACTCTTCTTGCTCAACATTATAGCTGTATTCAGACTGAGTCCAAGTCCCCTACATTTCTATAGCAGCATTCATGACCGAGTCGACATACTCTTCTTGCTCCACATTATAGCTGTATTCAGACTGAGTCCACAAGTCCCCCACATTTCTATAGCAGCGTTCATGACTGAGTCCACATACTCTTCTAGATGCCGATTCCACCATGCCAACTTCTGGCACTTGAATTCTTCTAGAATGTTTTGGAAAATAGTGGAATCGAATGATGAAGAAAAGGAGAGGGTTTCGATGAGAGAGACGTAGGAATGGAGGGAGTGAAAATAGCTAGGTTGAGAGTGAGCCCAGTGGAAGAAGCACGTGGCAAGGAAGGGTTGGTTGGTGAGGGAGCGGAGGGTATGGGAGTTGAAGTTGGGGGAGAGAGTCACTACAGAAAACACGGAGACTGAGTCCACATACTCTTAGAAGCTGATTCCACCATGCCAATTGCGGCGAAGCTCCTGAGCAAGGAGTTAACGGTGACGGCTGTTAATTTAAACTTCCGGCACTTGAAACCCGGAGGATAGCGGCGACAAATTGTTTGCGGTTTTTCTATCTGTTGCAATTTGCCAATATAATTGTGCGATGAGGTTTTCGATATCGAGAAGGCCCCTCGTGACCACCTGCATCTTGAGTATGCGTACGAGGAGACTGGTGTTTTTCTCTTGCGGAAGGAGAAGAAGAAGCAGTGATTTCGGTAAGCTTTCTAAATGAATTTTTAGAAATGCTTGAACTTGTTCACTCCTATGTCCTCCAAATCGAATTTACTAGTTGAGTTTTACAATTCAAGTTTTGTATACATTAGAAACTCATTGCGATGATTTTGATCATTTTCAAGGATGTTTTGTCCCCTCTTGCATAAGTACCTGTAATGCTGCAAAAATGAGCTATAGCTTCTTTTCACGAGCCAATTCTTAATTAACATTAATAACTATTCTGATTTGTTCCTTTTTGTGATTAGAGGTCTGCAATTATCCTTTCCTGAAGTGGTATTTTCAATTGATTTAATGTTTTTATTATGTTTTGGGTTGTTTTGTGGCCATTGCAAGAAAGTAAATAAAACCTGGCCTTTTGCTGTTGTTTTCAGTTTCAAATTTGTCACAATGAAATTAAAAAGCAAAACCGAAAAGTGTGCCGTGGAAAAGAAGAGGAAAAGGAAGCCGGAAAAAATTGGTGATGTTGAGATAGATAGTACATTGAATGCCGAAGGTATAATATTTTGATAGATGTTTCTTCTTCCCCTTTTTGAACTGTTATCATGTCGCATTTATTTATTAATGAAACAACTGGCTTACTATACTGTTTCAGTGGATAATGGAATGCAAGTTGGAAAGGAGAAAAAGGAGAAATCTTCTATCAATAGAAAGAGGAAGAATAAAGATAAAAATCGTCGCAAGGGTGAAGTTGATTTAGAAGAGTATAGTGGTGAGCTAGTGTCAATAAGCGTTGAATTTTATTTAAATGATTCGGCAAAGTGCCATATGTTGATATTAAATTTGTTTCCACTTCTATTAGATGGGATTGTTCATGACCATCCTTCTGAAGCTCAAGAAATCAAAGATACTGAGGAGCATGGAGATACTGATACTGATACTGGAGCAGCCATCAAATCCCATAATTAACAATTTGGTTTTATTTATTGGAAATAAAATGGCCCTTCTGAACTTCCATTTATTTTTAGTTACTCATGGAATTCGTCATTCTCTTGTAGGTAAAAAGAAATCTAAAAAGAAGAGGAAAAAGGAAGCTAGTTTTGTAAATGAGGTGGAAAATTCTCCAAAAAAAGAGGGGACCCTGATCAGGATCAAATTTATGTTATTTCTTCTGGAGATGAAGACTTCTCAAAAGGAATGAGAAGTATGAATTTGCAAATGGATTGGGATTAGTTTGCATTTTTTTAGAAAAATTGTGCCCATTGATCTTATATTTGCATGATTCATGCATGGATAATGGACTTATAGCTTAAGCATTTGTGGTCGTAACATGATTAATATTTATCTATCCGACTATTTACTGGTCCTGAAGCAAGTTGGATTCAAATTCATCATTTTTATTTTTCTGCATTGATGTCTGCTATGCCTACTATTTCTGACATGGTTACTTAAAACTGCAGAGTGGATCAGGGAATACCATCAAAGTAGACAAGGGCTGAATATATTGCAGGAGCAAATTGACGAATTCATAACTGTTCATGAGGAAAACCTGGAGCAGGTAAAATGTTTAATAACCCTCTTGCATTTATTTCCCTATAGTAGTTTCAAGGCTTTGAAAAATAACAATTGGAGCCAGCGGTAGACTTTAACAAGTTCCAATTGTTAATCCCTTCTGTTAAAAACTACACATTTGAAATGTATATCTGTTCACCATAATCTGGCTGAATTCTAAGCCATTTTTTAAATATTGTTAAATCATATCAAGTTATTCTCTTCCAATGATATTTTGATATTTAACAATCCATTACCAAATGTAAGATCTTAACATTAATTTACTCCATATCTTTGGTTTCCAATGTTATGCACAATTCAGGAAAGGAAAGAGAGAGAAGAACGTGCAGCAGAAGGGGGTTGGACTGTTGTTGTACATCACAAGGGTAGGAAGAAAGCGGAATAGCTGTGGGATCTGTTGCACAGGCTGTAGTGGAGAACAAAATGGAAAAAACGAAGAATAAAGAAGTGAAGGGAAATTTCTACCGATTTCAAAAGAAAGAAGCCCAGAAGAATGGTATGAGCTGCATTGAATTTATCATATCACTTTTTAAAACAAATAGTCTAATCAAATGGTGTATGCAGAAGCTTCCTTACTTTTATTTTGAATTTCTAAGTGGTAACTTTGTACAGGATTTTTTGAATTTGCACTTATTTTTATTGAGATAAATAATTTTTGCTTTTCTTGCAGAGATCATGATGCTGCAGAGCAAATTTGAAGACGACAAAAAGAGACTGCAACAATTAAGAGCTGCCAGAAAATTTAGACCTTATTAACAGTTTTCTAGAACACAGGGATCCAATTTTTTTCATTTACCCTTTGGGATCATGGGAAGACACCCTAGGGTTGGAATTGATCCCAAAGGGTAAATGAAAAAAATTGGATCCCCGTGTTCTAGAAAACTGTTAATAAGGTCTAAATTTTCTGGCAGCTCTTAATTGCTGCAGTCTCTTTTTGTCGTCTTCAAATTTGCTCTGCAGCATCATGATCTCTGCAAGAAAAGCAAAAATTATTTATTTCAATAAAAATAAGGTGCAAATTCAACAAATCCTGTACAAAGTTACCACTTAGAAATCCAAAATAAAAGTAAGGAAGCTTCTGCATACACCATTTGATTAGACTATTTGTTTTAGAAAGTGATATGATAAATTCAATGCAGCTCATACCATTCCTCTAGGCTTCTTTCTTTTGAAACCGGTAGAAAATTCCCTTCACTTCTTTATTCTTCATTTTTGCCATTTTGTTCTCCACTGCAGCCTGTGCAACAGATCCCACAGCTACTCCGCTTTCTTTCTACCCTTGTGATGTACAACAACAGTCCAACCCCCTTCTGCTGCACGTTCTTCTCTCTCTTTCCTTTCCTGAATTGTGCATAACATTGAAAACCAAAGATATGGAGTAAATTAATGTTAAGATCTTACATTTGGTAATGGATTGTTAAATATCAAAATATCATTGGAAGAGAATAACTTGATATGATTTAACAATATTTAAAAAATGGCTTAGAATTCAGCCAGATTATGGAGAACAGATATACATTTCAAATGTGTAGTTTTTAACAGAAGGGATTAACAATTGGAACTTGTTAAAGTCTACCACTAGCTCCAATTGTTATTTTTCAAAGCCTTGAAACTACTATAGGAAAATAAATGCAAGAGGGTTATTAAACATTTTACCTGCTCCAGGTTTTCCTCATGAACAGTTATGAATTCGTCAACTTGCTCCTACAATATATTCAGCCCTTGTCTACTTTGATGGTATTCCCTGATCCATTCTGCAGTTTTAAGTAACCACGTCAGAAATAGTAGGCATAGCAGACATCAATGCAGAAAAATAAAAATGATGAATTTGAATCCAACTTGCTTCAGGACCAGTAAATAGTCGGATAGATAAATATTAATCATGTTACGACCACAAATGCTTAAGCTATAAGTCCATTATCCATGCATGAATCATGCAAATATAAGATCAATGGGCACAATTTTTCTAAAAAAATGCAAACTAATCCCAATCCATTTACAAATTCATACTTATCATTCCTTTTGAGAAGTCCTCATCTCCAGAAGAAATAACATAAATTTGATCCTGATCAGGGTCCCCTCCTTTTTTGGAGAATTTTCCACCTCATTTACAAAACTAGCTTCCTTTTTCCTCTTCTTTTTAGATTTCTTTTTACCTACAAGAGAATGACGAATTCCATGAGTAACTAAAAATAAATGGAAGTTCAGAAGGGCCATTTTATTTCCAATAAATAAAACCAAATTGTTAATTATGAGATTTGATGGCTGCTCTAGTATCAGTATCTCCATGCTCCTCAGTATCTTTGATTTCTTGAGCTTCAGAAGGATGGTCATGAACAATCCCATCTAATAGAAGTGGAAACAAATTTAATATCAACATATGGCACTTTGCCGAACCATTTAAATAAAATTCAACGCTTATTGACACTAGCTCACCACTATACTCTTCTAAATCAACTTCACCCTTGCGACGATTTTTATCTTTATTCTTCCTCTTTCTATTGATAGAAGATTTATCCTTTTTCTCCTTTCCAACTTGCATTCCATTATCCACTGAAACAATACAGCAAGCCTGTTGTTTCATTAATAAATAAATGCGACATGATAACAGTTCAAAAAGGGGAAGAAGAAACATCTATCAAAATATTATACCTTCGGCATTCAATATACTATCTATCTCAACATCACCAATTTTTTCCGGCTTCCTTTTCCTCTTCTTTTCCACGGCGCACTTTTCGGTTTTGCTTTTTAATTTCATTGTGACAAATTTGAAACTGAAAACAACAGCAAAAGGCCAGGATTTATTTACTTTCTTGCAATGGCCACAAAACAACCCAAAACATAATAAAAATATTAAATCAATTGAAAATATCACTTCAGGAAAGGATAATTGCAGACCTCTAATCACAAAAAGGAACAAACCGGAATAGTTATTAATGTTAATTAAGAATTGTCTCGTGAAAAGAAGCTATAGCTCATTTTTGCAGCATTACAGGTACTTATGCAAGAGGGGACAAAACATCCTTGAAAATGATCAAAATCATCGCAATGAGTTTCTAATGTATACAAAACTTGAATTGTAAAACTCAACTAGTAAATTCAATTTGGAGGACATAGGAGTGAACAAGTTCAAGCATTTCTAAAAATTCATTTAGAAAGCTTACCGAAATCACTGCTTCTTCTTCTCCTTCCGCAAGAGAAAAACACAAGTCTCCTCATACGCATACTCAGGATGCAGATGGTCACGAGGGGCCTTCTCGATATCGAAAACCTCATCGCACAATTATCTTGGCAAATTGCAGCAAATAGAAAAACCACAAACAATTTGTTGCCGCTATCCTCCGTGTTTCAAGTGCCAGAAGATTAAATTAACTGCCGCCGCCGTTAACTCCTTGCTCAGGAGCTTTGCCGCAGTTGGCATGGTGGAATCAGCTTCTAAGAGTATGTGGACTCAGTCTCCGTGTTTCCTGTAGTGACTCTCTCCCCCAACTTCATCTCCCATACCCTCCGCTCCCTCACCAACCAACCCTTCCTCGCCACGCGCTTCTTCCACTGGGCTCACTCTCAACCTAGCTATTCCCACTCCCTCCATTTCTACATCTCTCTCATTGAAACCCTCTCCTTTTCTTCATCCTTCGATTCCACTATTTTCCAAAACATTCTAGAAGAATTCAAGTGCCGGAAGTTGGCATGGTGGAATCGGCTTCTAGAAGAGTATGTGGACTCAGTCATGAATGCTGCTATAGAAATGTGGGGGTCTTGTAGACTCAGTCTGAATACAGCTATAATGTGGAGCAAGAAGAGTATGTGGACTCGGTCATGAATGCTGCTATAGAAATGTGGGGGACTTGGACTCAGTCTGAATACAGCTATAATGTGGAGCAAGAAGAGTATGTGGACTCGGTCATGAATGCTACTATAGAAATGTGGGAGACTTGTGGACTCAGTCTGAATACAACTATAATGTGGAGCAAGAAGAGTATGTGGACTCGGTCATGAATGCTGCTATAGAAATGTGGGGGACATGGACTCAGTCTGAATACAGCTATAATGTGGAGCAAGAAGAGTATGTGGACTCGGTCATGAATGCTGCTATAGAAATGTAGGGGACTTGTGGATTCAGTCTGAATATAGCTATAATGTGGAGCAGGAAGAGTACGTGGACTCGGTCATGAATGCTGCTATATAAATGTGGGAGACTTGTGGACTCAGTCTGAATACAGCTATAATGTGAGGCAAGAGGAGTATGTGGACTCGGCCATGAATGCTGCTATAGAAATGTGGGGGACTTGTGGACTCAGTTTGAATATAGATATAATATGGAGCAAGAAGAGTATGTGGAGTCGGTCATGAATGCTGCTATAGAAATGTGGGGGACTTGGACTCAGTCTGAATACAGCTATAATGTGGAGCAAGAAGAGTATGTGGACTCGGTCATGAATGCAACTATAAAAATGTAAGGGACTTGTGGACTCAGTCTGAATACAGCTATAATGTGGAGCAAGAAAAGTATGTGGACTCGGTCATTAATGCTGCTATAGAAATATGAGGGACTTGGACTCAATCTGAATACAGCTATAATATGGAGCAGGAAGAGTACGTGGACTCGGTCATGAATGCTGCTATATAAATGTGGGGGACTCGTGGACTCAGTCTGAATACAGCTATAATGTGGAGCAAGAAGAGTATGTGGACTCGGTCATGAATGCTGCTATAGAAATGTGGGGGACTTGGACTCAGTCTGAATACAACTATAATGTGGAGCAAGAAGAGTATGTGGACTCGGTCATGAATGCTGCTATATAAATGTGGGGGACTTGTGGACTCAGTCTGAATACAGCTATAATGTGGAGCAAGAAGAGTATGTGGACTCGGTCACGAATGCTGCTATAGAAATGTGGGGGACTTGGACTCAGTCTGAATACAGCTATAATGTGGAGCAGGAAGAGTACGTGGACTCGGTCATGAATGCTGCTATATAAATGTGGGGGACTTGTGGACTCAGTCTGAATACAACTATAATGTGGAGCAAGAAGAGTATGTGGACTCGGTCATGAATGCTGCTATAGAAATGTGGGGGACTTGGACTCAGTCTGAATACAGCTATAATGTGGAGCAAGAAGAGTATGTGGGCTCGGTCATGAATGATGCTATAGAAATGTGGGAGACTTGTGGACTCAGTCTGAATGACAGCTATAATGTGGAGCAAGAAGAGTATGTAGACTCGGTCATGAATGCTGCTATAGAAACGTAGGGGACTTGGACTCAGACTGAATATAGCTATAATGTGGAGCAAGAAGAGTATGTTGACTCGGTCATGAATGCTGCTATAGAAATGTGGGGGACTTGTGGACTCAGTCTGAATACAGTTATAATATGGAGCAAGAAGAGTAAGTGGACTCGGTCATGAATGCTGCTATAGAAATGTGGGGGACTTGTGGACTCAGTCTGAATATAGCTATAATATGGAGCAAGAAGAGTATGTGGACTCTGTCATGAATGCTGCTATAGAAATGTGGGGGACTTGGACTCAGTCTGAATATAGCTATAATGTGGAGCAGGAAGAGTACGTTGACTCGGTCATGAATGCTGCTATATAAATGTGGGGAACTTGTGGACTCAGTCTGAATACAGCTATAATGTGAGGCAAGAAGAGTATGTGGACTCGGTCATGAATGCTGCTATAGAAAAGTGGGAGACTTGGACTCAGTCTGAATACGGCTATAATGTGGAGCAAGAAGAGTATGCGGACTCGGTCATGAATGCTGCTATAGAAATGTGGGGGACTTGGACTCAGTCTGAATACAGCTATAATGTGGAGCAAGAAGAGTATGTGGACTCGGTCATGAATGATGCTATAGAAATGTGGGAGACTTGTGGACTCAGTCTGAATTACAGCTATAATGTGGAGCAAGAAGAGTATGTAGACTCGGTCATGAATGCTGCTATAGAAATGTAGGGGACTTGGACTCAGTCTGAATATAGCTATAATGTGGAGCAAGAAGAGTATGTTGAGTCGGTCATGAATGCTGCTATAGAAATGTGGGGGACTTGTGGACTCAGTCTGAATACAATTATAATGTGGAGCAAGAAGAGTTAGTGGACTCGGTCATGAATGCTGCTATAGAAATGTGGGAGACTTATGGACTCAGTCTGAATATAGCTATAACATGGAGCAAGAAGAGTATGTGGACTCTGTCATGAATGCAGCTATAGAAATGTGGGGGACTTGGACTCAGTCTGAATATAGCTATAATGTGGAGCAGGAAGAGTACGTGGACTCGGTCATGAATGCTGCTATATAAATGTGGGGGACTCGTGGACTCAGTCTGAATACAGCTATAATGTGGAGCAAGAAGAGTATGTAGACTCGGTCATGAATGCTGCTATAGAAATGTGGGGGACTTGTGGATTCAGTCTGAATACAGCTATAATGTGGAGCAAGAAGAGTATGTGGACTCGGTCATGAATGCTGCTATAGAAATGTGGGGGACTTGGACTCAGTCTGAATACAGTTATAATGTGGAGCAAGAAGAGTATGTGGACTCGGTCATGAATGCTGCTGTAGAAATGTGGGGGACTTGTGGACTCAGTCTGAATATAGCTATAATATGGAGCAAGAAGAGTATGTGGACTCGGTCATGAATGCTGCTATAGAAATGTGTGGGACTTGGACTCAGTCTAAATACAGCTATAATGTGGAGCAAGAAGAGTATGTGGACTCGGTCATGAATGTTGCTATAGAAAGGTGGGGGACTTATGGACTTAGTCTGAATACAGCTATAATGTGGAGCAAGAAGAGTATGTGGACTCGGTCATGAATGCTGCTATAGAAATGTGTTGGACTTGGACTCAGTCTGAATACAGCTATAATGTGGAGCAAGAAGAGTATGTGGACTCGGTCATGAATGTTGCTATAGAAAGGTGGGGGACTTGTGGACTTAGTCTGAATACAGCTATAATGTAGAGCAAGAAGAGTATGTGGACTCGGTCATGAATGCTGCTATAGAAATGTGGGAGACTTGTACTCAGTCTGAATACAGCTATAATGTGGAGCAAGAAGAGTATGTGGACTCGGTCATGAATGCTGCTATAGAAATGTGGGGGACTTGTGGACTCAGTCTGAATAACAGCTATAATGTGGAGCAAGAAGAGTATGTAGACTCGGTCATGAATGCTGCTATAGAAATGTGGGCGACTTGGACTCAGTCTGTATACAGCTATAATGTGGAGCAAGAAGAGTAAGTGGACTCGGTCATGAATGCTGCTATAGAAATGTGGGGGACTTGTGGACTGTGTCTGAATATAGCTATAATATGGAGCAAGAAGAGTATGTGGACTCGGTCATGAATGCTGCTATAGAAATGTGGGGGACTTGGACTCAGTTTGAATACAGCTATAATGTGGAGCAAGAAGAGTATGTGGACTCGGTCACGAATGCTACTATAGAAATGTGGGGGACTTGTGGACTCAGTCTGAATACAGCTATAATGTGGAGCAAGAAGAGTATGTGGACTCGGTCACGAATGCTACTATAGAAATGTGGGGGACTTGTGGACTCAGTCTGAATACAGCTATAATGTGGAGCAAGAAGAGTATGTGGACTCGGTCATGAATGCTGTTATAGAAATGTGGGGGACTTGGACTCAGTCTGAATACAGCTATAATGTGGAGCAGGAAGAGTACGTGGAATCGGTCATGAATGCTGCTATATAAATGTGGGGGACTGGTGGACTCAATCTGAATACAGCTATAATGTGGAGCAAGAAGAGTATGTGGACTCGGTCATGAATGCTGCTATAGAAATGTGGGAGACTTGGACTCAGTCTGAATACAACTATAATGTGGAGCAAGAAGAGTATGTGGACTCGGTCATGAATGCTGCTATAGAAATGTGGGGGACTTGTGGATTCAGTCTGAATACAGCTATAATGTGGAGCAAGAAGAGTAAGTGGACACGGTCATGAATGCTGCTATAGAAATGTGGGGGACTTGTGGACTCAGTCTGAATACAGCTATAATGTGGAGCAGGAAGAGTACGTGGACTCGGTCATGAATGCTGCTATATAAATGTGGGGGACTTGTGGACTCAGTCTGAATACAGCTATAATGTGGTGCAAGAAGAGTATGTGGACTCGGTCATGAATGCTGCTATAGAAATGTGGGGTACTTGTGGACTCAGTCTGAATAACAGCTATAATGTGGAGCAAGCATGAATGTTGCTATAGAAAGGTGGGGGACTTGTGGACTCAGTCTGAATACCTATAGAAATGTGGGGGTCTTGTAGACTCAGTCTGAATACCTATAGAAATGTGGGGGTCTTGTAGACTCAGTCTGAATACCTATAGAAATGTGGGGGTCTTGTAGACTCAGTCTGAATACCTATAGAAATGTGGGGGTCTTGTAGACTCAGTCTGAATACCTATAGAAATGTGGGGGTCTTGTAGACTCAGTCTGAATACCTATAGAAATGTGGGGGTCTTGTAGACTCAGTCTGAATACCTATAGAAATGTGGGGGTCTTGTAGACTCAGTCTGAATACCTATAGAAATGTGGGGGTCTTGTAGACTCAGTCTGAATACCTATAGAAATGTGGGGGTCTTGTAGACTCAGTCTGAATACCTATAGAAATGTGGGGGTCTTGTAGACTCAGTCTGAATACCTATAGAAATGTGGGGGTCTTGTAGACTCAGTCTGAATACCTATAGAAATGTGGGGGTCTTGTAGACTCAGTCTGAATACCTATAGAAATGTGGGGGTCTTGTAGACTCAGTCTGAATACCTATAGAAATGTGGGGGTCTTGTAGACTCAGTCTGAATACCTATAGAAATGTGGGGGACTCGTGGACTCAATCTGAATACAGCTATAATGTGGACCAGGAAGAGTACGTGGACTCGGCCATGAATGCTGCTATATAAATGTGGGGGACTCGTGGACTCAGTCTGAATACAGCTATAATGTGGAGCAAGAAGAGTATGTGGACTCGATCATGAAAGCTGCTATAGAAATGTGGGGGACTCGTGGACTCAATCTGAATACAGCTATAATGTGGAGCAAGAAGAGTATGTGGACTCGGTCATGCATGCTGCTATAGAAATGTGGGGGACTTGGACTCAGTCTGAATACAGCTATAATGTGGAGCAAGAAGAGTATGTGGACTCGGTCATGAATGCTGCTATATAAATGTGGGGGACTTGGTGGACTCGGTCATGAATGCTGCTATAGAAATGGGACTCAGTCTGAATACAGCTATAATGTGGACCAGGAAGAGTACGTGGACTCGGTCATGAATGCTGCTATATAAATGTGGGGGACTTGGTGGACTCGGTCATGAATGCTGCTATAGAAATGGGACTCAGTCTGAATACAGCTATAATGTGGACCAGGAAGAGTACGTGGACTCGGTCATGAATGCTGCTATATAAATGTGGGGGACTTGGTGGACTCGGTCATGAATGCTGCTATAGAAATGGGACTCAGTCTGAATACAGCTATAATGTGGACCAGGAAGAGTACGTGGACTCGGTCATGAATGCTGCTATATAAATGTGGGGGACTTGGTGGACTCGGTCATGAATGCTGCTATAGAAATGGGACTCAGTCTGAATACAGCTATAATGTGGACCAGGAAGAGTACGTGGACTCGGTCATGAATGCTGCTATATAAATGTGGGGGACTTGGTGGACTCGGTCATGAATGCTGCTATAGAAATGGGACTCAGTCTGAATACAGCTATAATGTGGACCAGGAAGAGTACGTGGACTCGGTCATGAATGCTGCTATATAAATGTGGGGGACTTGGTGGACTCGGTCATGAATGCTGCTATAGAAATGGGACTCAGTCTGAATACAGCTATAATGTGGACCAGGAAGAGTACGTGGACTCGGTCATGAATGCTGCTATATAAATGTGGGGGACTTGGTGGACTCGGTCATGAATGCTGCTATAGAAATGGGACTCAGTCTGAATACAGCTATAATGTGGACCAGGAAGAGTACGTGGACTCGGTCATGAATGCTGCTATATAAATGTGGGGGACTTGGTGGACTCGGTCATGAATGCTGCTATAGAAATGGGACTCAGTCTGAATACAGCTATAATGTGGACCAGGAAGAGTACGTGGACTCGGTCATGAATGCTGCTATATAAATGTGGGGGACTTGGTGGACTCGGTCATGAATGCTGCTATAGAAATGGGACTCAGTCTGAATACAGCTATAATGTGGACCAGGAAGAGTACGTGGACTCGGTCATGAATGCTGCTATATAAATGTGGGGGACTTGGTGGACTCGGTCATGAATGCTGCTATAGAAATGGGACTCAGTCTGAATACAGCTATAATGTGGACCAGGAAGAGTACGTGGACTCGGTCATGAATGCTGCTATATAAATGTGGGGGACTTGGTGGACTCGGTCATGAATGCTGCTATAGAAATGGGACTCAGTCTGAATACAGCTATAATGTGGACCAGGAAGAGTACGTGGACTCGGTCATGAATGCTGCTATATAAATGTGGGGGACTTGGTGGACTCGGTCATGAATGCTGCTATAGAAATGGGACTCAGTCTGAATACAGCTATAATGTGGACCAGGAAGAGTACGTGGACTCGGTCATGAATGCTGCTATATAAATGTGGGGGACTTGGTGGACTCGGTCATGAATGCTGCTATAGAAATGGGACTCAGTCTGAATACAGCTATAATGTGGACCAGGAAGAGTACGTGGACTCGGTCATGAATGCTGCTATATAAATGTGGGGGACTTGGTGGACTCGGTCATGAATGCTGCTATAGAAATGGGACTCAGTCTGAATACAGCTATAATGTGGACCAGGAAGAGTACGTGGACTCGGTCATGAATGCTGCTATATAAATGTGGGGGACTTGGTGGACTCGGTCATGAATGCTGCTATAGAAATGGGACTCAGTCTGAATACAGCTATAATGTGGACCAGGAAGAGTACGTGGACTCGGTCATGAATGCTGCTATATAAATGTGGGGGACTTGGTGGACTCGGTCATGAATGCTGCTATAGAAATGGGACTCAGTCTGAATACAGCTATAATGTGGACCAGGAAGAGTACGTGGACTCGGTCATGAATGCTGCTATATAAATGTGGGGGACTTGGTGGACTCGGTCATGAATGCTGCTATAGAAATGGGACTCAGTCTGAATACAGCTATAATGTGGACCAGGAAGAGTACGTGGACTCGGTCATGAATGCTGCTATATAAATGTGGGGGACTTGGTGGACTCGGTCATGAATGCTGCTATAGAAATGGGACTCAGTCTGAATACAGCTATAATGTGGACCAGGAAGAGTACGTGGACTCGGTCATGAATGCTGCTATATAAATGTGGGGTACTTGTGGACTCAGTCTGAATACTGCTATAATGTGGATCAAGAAGAGAATGTGAACTCAGTCATGAATGCTGGTATAGAAATGTGGGGGACTTGGACTCAGTCTGAATACAGCTATAATGTGGAGCAAGAAGAGTATGTGGACTCGTCATGAATGCTGCTATAGAAATGTGGGGGACTTGTGGACTCAGTCTGAATACAGCTATAATGTGGAGCAAGCTTGGACTCAATTTGAATACAGCTATAATGTGGAACAAGAAGAGTGTGTGGACTCGGTCATGAATGCTGCTATATAAATGTGGGGGACTTGTGGACTCAGTCTGAATACAACTATAATGTGGAGCAAGAAGAGTATGAGGGATCGGTCATGAATGCTGCTATAGAAATGTGGCGGACTTGGACTTAGTCTGAATACAGCTATAACTTGGAACAAGAAGAGTATGTGGACTCGGTCATGAATGCTGCTATAGAAATATGGGGGACTTGTGGACTCAGTCTGAATACAGCTATAATGTAGAGCAAGAAGAGTATATGGACTCGGTCATGAATGCTGCTATAGAAATGTGGGGGACTTGGACTCAGTTTGAATACAGCTATAATGTGGATCAAGAGGAGTATGTGGACTCGGTCATGATTGCTGCTATATAAATGTTGGGGACTTGTGGACTTAGTCTGAATACAGCTATTAGGTGGAGCAAGAATAGTATGTGGACTCGGTCATGAATGCTGCTATAGAAATGTGGGGGACTTGGACTCAGTCTGAATACAGCTATAACGTGGAGCAAGAAGAGTATGTGGACTCGGTCATGAATGCTGATATAAAAATGTGGGGAACTTGTGGACTCAGTGTGAATATAGCTATAATGTGGAGAAAGAAGAGTATGTGGACTCGATCATGAATGCTACTATAGAAATATGGGGGACTTGGACTCAGTCTGAATACAGCTATAATGTGGAGCAAGAAGAGTGTGTGGACTCGGTCAGGAATGCTGCTACAGAAATGTGGGGGACTTGGACTCAGTCTGAATACAGCTATAATGTGGAGCAAGAGTATGTGGACTCGGTCTTGAATGCTGCTATAGAAACGTGGGGGACTTGTGAACTCAGTATGAATACAGCTATAATATGGAGCAAGAAGAGTATGTGGACTCGGTCATGAATGCTGCTATAGAAATATGGGGGACTTGTGGACTCAGTCTGAATACAACTATAATGTAGAGCAAGAAGATTATGTGGACTCGGTCATGAATGCTGCTATAGAAATGTTGGGGACTTGGACTCAGTCTGAATATAGCTATAATGTGGATCAAGAAGAGTATGTGGACTCGGTCATGTTTGCTGCTATATAAATGTTGGGGACTTGTGGACTCAGTCTGAATACAGCTATTAGGTGGAGCAAGAACAGTATGTGGACTCGGTCATAAATGCTGCTATAGAAATGTGGGGGACTTGGACTCAGTCTGAATACAGCTATAATATGGAGCAGGAAGAGTATGTGGACTCGGTCATGAATGCTGCGGTCATGAATGCTGCTATATAAATGTGGGGGACTCGTGGACTCAGTCTGAATACAGCTATAATGTGGAGCAAGAAGGGTATGTAGACTCGGTCATGAATGCTGCGGTCATGAATGCTGCTATATAAATGTGGGGGACTCGTGGACTCAGTCTGAATACAGCTATAATGTGGAGCAAGAAGAGTATGTGGACTCAGTCATGAATGCTGTTATAGAAACATGGGGGACTTGTGGACTCAGTCTGAATATAGCTATAATGTGGATCAAGAAGAGAATGTGAACTCAGTCATGAATGCTGGTATAGAAATGTGGGGGACTTGGACTCAGTCTGAATACAGCTATAATGTGGAGCAAGAAGAGTATGTGGACTCGGCCATGAATGCTGCTATAGAAATGTGGGAGACTTGGACTCAGTTTGAATACAGCTATAATGTGGAGCAAGAAGAGTATGTGGACTCAGTCATGAATGCTGCTATAGAAATGTGGGGGACTTGTGGACTCAGTCTGAATACAGCTATAATGTGGAGCAAGCTTGGACTTAGTATGAATACAGCTATAATGTGGAACAAGAAGAGTGTGTGGACTCGGTCATGAATGCTGCTATATAAATGTGGGGGACTTGTGGACTCAGTCTGAATACAACTATAATGTGGAGCAAGAAGAGTATGTGGGCTCGGTCATGAATGCTGCTATAGAAATGTGGCGGACTTGGACTTAGTCTGAATACAGCTATAACTTGGAACAAGAAGAGTATGTGGACTCGGTCATGAATGCTGCCATAGAAATATGGGGGACTTGTGGACTCAGTCTGAATACAGCTATAATGTAGAGCAAGAAGAGTATATGGACTCGGTCATGAATGCTGCTATAGAAATGTGCGGGACTTGGACTCAGTTTGAATACAGCTATAATGTGGATCAAGAGGAGTATGTGAACTCGGTCATGATTGCTGCTATATAAATGTTGGGGACTTGTGGACTCAGTCTGAATACAGCTATTAGGTGGAGCAAGAATAGTATGTGGACTCGGTCATGAATGCTGCTATAGAAATGTGGGGGACTTGGACTCAGTCTGAATACTGCTATAACGTGGAGCAAGAAGAGTATGTGGACTCGGTCATGAATGCTGATATAGAAATGTGGGGAACTTGTGGACTCAGTCTGAATATAGCTATAATGTGGAGAAAGAAGAGTATGTGGACTCGGTCATGAATGCTACTATAGAAATATGGGGGACTTGGACTCAGTCTGAATACAGCTATAATGTGGAGCAAGAAGAGTGTGTGGACTCGGTCAGGAATGCTGCTATAGAAATGTGGGGGACTTGGACTCAGTCTGAATACAGCTATAATGTGGAGCAAGAGTATGTGGACTCGGTCTTGAATGCTGCTATAGAAACGTGGGGGACTTGTGAACTCAGTATGAATACAGCTATAATATGGAGCAAGAAGAGTATGTGGACTCGGTCATGAATGTTGCTATAGAAATATGGGGGACTTGTGGACTCAGTCTGAATACAACTATAATGTAGAGCAAGAAGATTATGTGGACTCGGTCATGAATGCTGCTATAGAAATGTGGGGGACTTGGACTCAGTCTGAATACAGCTATAATGTGGAGCAAGAAGA
This sequence comes from Arachis ipaensis, assembly GCF_000816755.2. Lineage (NCBI taxonomy): Eukaryota > Viridiplantae > Streptophyta > Magnoliopsida > Fabales > Fabaceae > Arachis > Arachis ipaensis. Next base: position 15,307,834 of record NC_029791.2, on the reverse strand, counting down.
GTATGTGGACTCGGTCATGTTTGCTGCTATATAAATGTTGGGGACTTGTGGACTCAGTCTGAATACAGCTATTAGGTGGAGCAAGAATAGTATGTGGACTCGGTCATAAATGCTGCTATAGAAATGTGGGGGACTCGGACTCAGTCTGAATACAGCTATAACATGGAGCAAGAAGAGTATGTGGACTCGGTCATGAATGCTGATATAGAAATGTGGGGAACTTGTGGACTCAGTCTGAATACAGCTATAATGTGAGGCAAGAAGAGTATGTGGACTCGGTCATGAATGCTACTATAGAAATGTGGGGGACTTGGACTTAGTCTGAATACAGCTATAACTTGGAATAAGAAGAGTATGTGGACTCGGTCATGAATGCTGCTATAGAAATATGGGAGACTTGTGGACTCAGTCTGAATACAGCTATAATGTGGAGCAAGAAGAGTATGTGAACTCGGTCATGAATGCTACTATAGAAATGTGGTGAACTTGGACTCAGTCTGAATACAGCTATAATGTGGAGCAAGAAGAGTATGTGGACTCAGTCATGAATGCTGCTATAGAAATGTGGGAGACTTGTGGACTCAGTCTGAGTACAGCTATAATATGGAGCAAGAAGAGTATGTGGACTCGGTCATGAATGCTGCTATAGAAATGTCGGAGACTTGGACTCTGTCTGAATACAGCTATAATGTGGAGCAAGAAGAGTATGTGAACTCAGTCATGAATGCTGTTATAGAAACGTGGGGAACTTTTGGACTCAGTCTGAATACAGCTATAATATCGAGCAAGAAGAGTATGTGGGCTCGGTCATGAATGATGCTATAGAAATGTGGAGGACTTGGATTCAGTCTGAATACAGCTATAATGTGGAGCAAGAAGAGTATGTGGACTCAGTCATGAATGCTGTTATAGAAACGTGGGGGACTTGTGGACTCAGTCTGAATACAGCTATAATGTGGCGCAAGAAGAGTATGTGGACTCGGTCATGAATGCTGCTATAGAAATGTGGGGGACTTGGACTCAGTCTGAATACAGCTATAATGTGGAGCAAGAGTATGTGGACTCGGTCCTGAATGCTGCTATAGAAACGTGGGGGACTTGTGGACTCAGTTTGAATACAGCTATAATATGGAGCAAGAAGAGTATGTGGACTCGGTCATGAATGCTGCTATAGAAATATGGGGGACTTGTGGACTCAGTCTGAATACAGCTATAATGTAGAGCAAGAAGAGTATGTGTACTCGGTCATGAATGCTGCTATAGAAATGTGAGGGACTTGGACTCAGTCTGAATACAGCTATAATGTGGATCAAGAAGAGTATGTGGACTCGGTCATGATTGTTGCTATATAAATGTTGGGGACTTGTGGACTCAGTCTGAATACAGCTATTAGGTGGAGCAAGAATAGTATGTGGACTCGGTCATGAATGCTGCTATAGAAATGTGGGGGACTTGGACTCAGTCTGAATACACCTATAACGTGGAGCAAGAAGAGTATGTGGACTCGGTCTTGAATGCTGCTATAGAAACGTGGGGGACTTGTGGACTCAGTTTGAATACAGCTATAATATGGAGCAAGAAGAATATGTGGACTCGATCATGAATGCTGCTATAGAAATGTAGGGGATTTGGACTCAGTCTGAATATAGCTATAATGTGGAGCAAGAAGAGTATGTGGACTCGGTCATGAATGCTGATATAGAAATGTGGGGGACTTGTGGACTTAGTCTGAATACAGCTATAATGTGAAGCAAGAAGAGTATGTGGACTCGGTCATGAATGCTGCTATAGAAATGTGGAGGACTTGGACTCAGTCTGAATACAGCAATAATGTGGAGCAGGAAGAGTATGTGGACTCGGTCATGAATGCTGCTATATAAATGTGGGGGACTTGTGGACTCAGTCTGAATACAGCTATAATGTGGATCAAGAAGAGTATGTGGATTTGGTCATGAATGCTGCTATAGAAATGTGGGGGACTTGGACTCAGTCTGAATACAGCTATAATGTGGAGCAAGAAGAGTATGTGGACTCGGTCATGAATGCTGCTATAGAAATGTGGGAGACTTGTGGACTCCGTCTGAATATAGCTATAATGTGGAGCAAGAAGAGTATGTGGACTCGGTCTTGAATGCTGCTATAGAAATGTGGGAGACTTGGACTCAGTCTGAATACAGCTATATTGTGGAGCAAGAAGAGTATGTGGACTCGGTCATGAATGCTGCTATAGAAATGTGGGGGACTTGTGGACTCAGTCTGAATACAGCTATAATGTGGAGCAAGAAGAGTATGTGGACTCGGTCATGAATGCTGCTATAGAAATGTGGGGGACTTGGACTCAGATTGAATACAGCTATAATGTGGAGCAAGAAGAGTGTGTGGACTCGGTCATGAATGCTGCTATATAAATGTGGGGGACTTGTGGACTTAGTCTGAATACAGCTATAATGTGGAGCAAGAAGAGTATGTAGACTCGGTCATGAATGCTGCTATAGAAATGTGGGGGACTTGGACTTAGTCTGAATACAGCTATAACTTGGAACAAGAAGAGTATGTGGACTCGGTCATGAATGCTGCTATAAAAATATGGGAGACTTGTGGACTCAGTCTGAATACAGCTATAATGTGGAGCAAGAAGAGTACGAAAACCTTGAGTGCGAGACCCGAAACGAGAGAGGGAGAAAGCTTGAGATCGCGGAAGTGAGCAGAGAGATGAGACGAAGGAGATGCTGATTGCTGGGGCTAGGGCTTTTTCGCGGTTAGATTGAGAAATTGGTGAGCCATTGAGATTGGGTTTGTCTTGGCTTTGGCTTGGGCTACCAAGAGTTTAGGATTTTTTTTTTTAAGGATTTAATTGTATTACCAAAAAAGGATTTAATTGTAATTTTATATTTTTATAGATTTAAATGTCTGTGAAATAAAAGTTAAGGATATATTTATCATTTTGATAAAAAATTTAAATATGATTTGGTTCAGATTATATAAACCGATCGAATCAAATCGGATCTGATAATTATAATAAACCGATTTTATTTTGATTTATTCAAAATATTTTATTGACCGATTTAATATTTCGTCCAATAACAATGTGACACATGTAACGTCTTTAAAAAAAGACGTTTCTACTATCTTTATCAGAGTGGTCGCCTAAATATTGACATTTTTTTTAAATTAAAATGAAGATTGAATTAAAAAAAATTATATATTTTAAGACAATTGGTGCAGTAAATCAATAAAATAAGTTGTTTATTTTTTATTTTTTATTTTTTTTAAAAATACTTAAAAAAATATTTTTTCTTAAAAGTTTATCCAAATAAACCCTTTATCCTGTACTCAAAAAAAAAAGTAATAGAGATGAGGGAAAAAGATGATGGAATCATGTATTTTGACTCAGACTTCATGTGCAAAAAGAATTACATCCAGTTTACACCAAAAACCATGACGAAATTTTTTTATACTAAATTCTATAGTGCCTATAATAATTTTTATCTAATTTACTTTTTATGATAAATTTTAAATATTTAATAATTATTTATTTTTTTATTTTTAAAATTAAATATTAATTTTTTATTTTTTATAGTAAATTAGACATACACTTTTAGACATCATATATAGTAATTACCTTTCACTATAATCAACATGATTATAATCACTAATCCAATAGTTCAAACCAAGTTCTTAACACCTAAGCTTAACCTACCTTAAAACACCTCTAAATACTAACACAAATTAGTGAAAAGGAAACTATATGAGTTCAATCTAGCTCATACTTTTTGAAATCTAAAACTCTTATCTTTTGTCACTTTTTACGGCTTTTTCTATCTATTTGTTCTCATACAATAAAATCAACCTTTTATAGAGTGAAATTTCATATATAAAGGGAGTTGCAACAACAAGATGATACTTTCTTCTTTTGTTTTTCAGACTGTTGTTACATAGCTAGAACTTATTACATCTAGAATTGTGACAGTTTGTATTGAATAAAATTTTTTTATTATTTTATTTAACTTGATCTCGTAAAATCTTCTCTTTTAATTTGATACCATTTTGTTTTGATAAGATATGGCACAATGAATGCTGACTTACTTGATATGTGTTTTACTGAAATTCAGATTCTATATTAACTGTTTTTTTTATCTGCATGTAACACTTAGACTTGATTTGATAAAAAATTTTAAAGAGATGTTTGTATTTTTTAAAGGTATAAACAACTCGTTTTGTATTTGATAAATTAAAAAATTTATGTACTCGTACCTGCAGCTTTTAAAAGTTAGAGGTATTTTTGAAAACATTTAAGAGTGAATTTTTTAAAGTTAGCTTGTGTTTATCAAAATAAAAAGTCTAATATAATCTCATATATTAATTAATATCCAAATTTAATTCTTACATAAATGTCTATAATAGTATTTTTAAATTTTAAAAGTGATTTTACCAAACACACTTCTTATTGCTTGTGCTTTAAAAGTTATTTTTAATTTAATTTACCAAAGATAGGTACTACAATTTTTAAAAAGTTATATTTTAAAAACTACTTTTGAAAAATAAAATTTTTACCAAACTAAGTCTTAGAATAGAGGATTCATTAATACACATAATTAATTAAGGTTATTAGAATAAGTTATAGAATAATTATCCAAATCAGTCACTGAGATTTTTAAGATTGGACACTTCAGTCCCTCAACTTTTAAAATATATAATACTAAAAAAACTCTTCCAAATTTAATTCCAACAGACAAATCAGTTCCTGACTTTATTTTTCTGTCAATAGTAGACAAAAAATGTTAACATAGAGACATATACTAGCACATGTATGTGGAAGTTAGTTGTTCATGTATGCAAATAAGATAAATTAGTCCCTAGACTTAAAGTTCTAAAACTGCGTTTGATTCTCTTCTCACCTCTCCCAAGAATGCCAACTCATACCCAATCAAATTCACCTGCATGACGGTATCCTTAATCACCGACCACGAAAACGCAATTAGGAGTCAGTCTTTCACCGCTCCAGCAAAGTTCATGGTCAAAGTCAAAGTCCTTCCAATGAATAAGAACACGGCAAGATTAAAAGCAAAAGCACAAAAGAAGTTAATCCCAAAGATGACGAAATCCAAATGAAAAGTGGAGTTATCCCTGAGAGAATGGTACCCCATAAGCGGCGAATGACGACATCAAATGATATGGAAAGCATGTTAATTGTTAGCCATGGTCTTGTTCTTGAAACTCTCCTTCTTGAAGAGAATACTGATGGTGATGGAGTAGATAGATAGTGACGGGCATGAGAGCCTTCAACATTTGGATGAAAGAGATGGAGAGATAGATATAAGTGGAGTTGGAGAACTAAAGAAAACAAAAGAGAGTAGATAGCGCCGATGGAGAGCATGTTGGCCATGGTCTCGTGGGTTCAATGTTCTCTGCCATAATCACTTCCTTCTTTTTCAATAGGTATAACGCAAGTAAAACAGAACTAAAATCTGAATCAAAATCTGGTTGGATAAGAAAATTACGAGAAGTAGAGGAGATTCGAGCAACGAGAGACTCAGGAGGTGGTGACCGAGGAGGGAACGGAGTTCAGAGATGGAGGAGAATCAAATGCTGCGTTTTCGATATTCTCCAAAATGACACAATTTTAAAACTTAAGTCCAGAAACTAATTTGCCTTGTTTGCACGCATGGACAACTGATTGTCACGTGTGCTAGTCCATGCTTTTATGTCACCATTTTCTGTTTGTCATTGATGAAAAAATAAGATCAATGATTGATTTGTCTACCGGTATTAAATTTGGAAAATTTTTTGTGTTTAAAAAGTTGAGGGATTAAAATGTCCGATCTTAAAAACTTAAGGAACTTATTTAAGTAATTACTCTGAGTAATATAATAAACTCAACAAATATCTTTTAAGTAAAGATTTAACTAATATGTGTCTTTAAAATACATGATAAGATTATTATTAATATAAATTTTTAAATATTTTTCTTTTAACAAATGTATTAAATATTTAAATTTTTGTATTTTTAATAATTTTTTTTAAGTTATAATCTTAACTTATACTTTTGAAATACAAATTAACTAAATTCTTTAAGTAATAATAGTTAAAGAGAAAAGGTATTAACTCTACTAATTAATTAGGGTATTAACTCTTTATTTAAACAATACTACTCATAAGCTTTGATACTAGCTTACTACTCATTGATAAGGAGTAATATTGTAAATATGAAATGATTAAAGTTTCACTCTTACCCCTACTATTTCGATAAATGTAAAGCTATTCTCTAACAAGACTAAAATGTTATATCGACTCCTAATCATTTATTTTGTTTGATATCTTAATTTTTTTGTTCATATTCATCTTGTTAAAAGACGGATTATTACTTATCAAAAATTCAAATTAAATAGTTAGGAATAGGAGGGAGGTTTACTCATCTAAAATTTTGAATTTATAACCACAGTTCCACAGCCCTTATTATATTCGTTACAGACTTACAGAAGTATTGCCGCCTCTTTTCTCTTTTCTTTTATTTTTCTTCTTGTTTTTATTTTTTATTTTTATTTTTTGATCCGACCCTTTGTCTAATGATTAATAATTTATTAACCAATAAAAATGTTCTGTATTGTGTTAAGATACATTCGCAACGGGGTCTTTTATTTCATGGTACATAAGTACATTAATACCACACCCTTTCCTCGTGCCAAAATGTGTTAGGATTTATTATATATACATTTAATACAACATACAACATATAACATATAACATAGTAATTAATTTATATATTCTGAGATATTTAACAAATCATCACAAGGTATACAAATCTACAATAATAGACAATTCCATCAAATTTATTTTGTTAGGTTAAGGGAAACAAATAATTCTTTTTTTTCCCTTTCCAACGAGGGCTAGCTAAGCTTGTTGGTGGAGCCCACGAGAGAACAAATGGTTGGGTTCATGGAAATTCCGAAACGCATTCAATTCAATTGCAATTTGGTTTGCATAGTTTTAGAAGGAAGTGGAAAAAGGAGATGAATTTGCTCATATCTACTAATAATAACAACTACCCTTTGACATATTCATGTGTGTATAACAAGCTATGATCATCCTTGCCCAACTACTACGATTTTTATGTTCATTAATTAGTTTGGAATATGTCAAAGGTTATTGACATAGATGGTGAAAAATGATACCATAGCTAATAAGGATCATGCTTGAGTTTTATTTTCACTTGTTTAATTTTGATGAATAATTTTTGTTTTTTTTTTTTTTTTTGTATTTTGGCGAATTCATTGCATTCGGTCGATCATACCTAGAGGGTTTAATTTAATGTATTAATTATGATTGATTGATTGAATAGCGAAATTGTATTCAATGTAACATATTCTCAACTATGATTAATTGATCATCGCTATTTTGGCCTTTAGGATTCTTAATTATATGCCAAAAAAGCTTAGTTAATTATATTCAATTACGCCCACTATACATACATTTATTCTGGAAAAACCCTGTATATGATTTTTTTTTTAAAAAAATTCAACACAACAAGATGAAATATCAAAAACAAACACAAACACAAAAAAAAAAACAAAAACAAAAACAAAAACAAAAAAAAAAAAAACAGAAAAAAAAAACTACAAAAATAGTAAAATCAATTTACAATCAACCTATTATCATTTTCGGTATTGCTATCAATAATTGAATAGGTCAATACCTATATAAAGCATAGACACTTCGTTGAGTTGCTGTGTTTGCGTGTCGGATATATTTTGAACACGATATTCACCGACAGACGTGTTTACTGTGTGTCCAACCGTGTCTTAATAAAAAATAAAAAATTCTTCTCCAAACACGTTTTGATCAGTGGCGGATCCAAAAATTTTATAAAAGGGGGCCAAATTAAATACAAAATAGATTAAAATATAACATAACAAAAAATTAACAAAATATAATTTATAGTATATATGTCAAAATTAATAATTATATTATATAGAAATTAACATTCAACTACATACTTTAGGATTTTGGTATTTTTAAATTTGTTCTGCGATATTTCATATAACTAAAATTATCAATTTATCATCTGAGATAAATTTTGAAGCATTCTCTTTTTCAATATATACAATTATATAATTTGCTAAAAATTTATCTTTTATCTTATTTTAAAGTCTTGTTTTAATAATTTTTATTGTTTAAAAAGTTTATTAAATTATTACTATTGCCCTAGAAAGTGTCAAAA
>NC_029791.2:15297863-15299534 GCF_000816755.2 Arachis ipaensis | reverse complement strand
GCTATGTGTTTAAAATTTTAAAATATTCTATGCCTCTGTACGTATGTATATTTTATATTTTATAAAAAATTTATTTAATACATATCCCGTGTCATATTGTGTCCTGTGTCCATATTAGTGTTCGTGCATTATAGGTCAATACAATACCACTCTTTATAACTCAAGAAGAATTTATTGATACAGAGGTCAACACATGTCTCTCTATTTCTAAATATTTTTTTATTTTTTTTCTAAATATTTTAAGTTACCACAGATAACTCAATCAACTATTTCTTATGATTTTAAAATGCAAATTGCAAGCACTGCTAAATAGTGTCTTCTTTTTGGTAAAAAATATCGGGGTAGTTTTTTCTTGGGCAGGAAAATAATAGAGTAGCTAGCCTGAAGTAACCTGGCCCAACCCATCACTCTGAATTATTATTTTTTTTTTTTTACCAAAGATAGGAGACTCGAACCCGCAACCTCTTAATTGAGTATGGGGAGACTATGTCATTTGAGCTATTACTCATTGGCTTTATGTAAAGATAGGAGACTCGAACCCGCAACCTCTTAGTTGAGTATGGAGAGTCTATGCCATTTGAGCTATTACTCATTGGCACTCTGAATTATTCAACTAAAAAAATTTTCGACCATATATAAAATAAATAAATAGTTATAATAAAGTAGTGGATATTATAATTGAAATAATTTACTCCAACTTTTCTAAAAAAAAAAGAATTATCGAAAATTTGAGTCAATGAATTTTTTTTTTCAAGTACTGTTTAGTTGACATGAATGTAGATTGATACAGATACCGATATTAAGGGAGAAAAAATCTAGAGTATTCGTTTCATATATGTGGTTATTAATTCATCAATTCATGAAAGGACACTAATATATTCTTATTATAACTTTATTATAATGCCATTTTGTATGGGAATTATAGGGTCGAAGAAGGTGCATCATACTTTTGAGTATATTTTTAATATTTTATTTTTAAATAATTTTAAATAAATTTAATATTGTCCAACCATTAAATTTATCACTAATAATTAATAAAATAAGTGAGATAAATGTTAATAATATTACTAGTTAAGTCATATATTCTTCTATGTATAATCTACTAAAAAAATATAACCAAAAATCTTCTCGTAACAATTTTTTTTCTTAATTTTCTTTTTCTACAAAATTTTAAATCCTAACAATCAATTATCAACACTTTAAAATTAAAGAAAAAATTTTATATTAGTGATCGTTGGTAGATTAATTTTACTTATATACTGAAATTAAATACTATTGGTTCTTCACTATATGAATTATTTGTGTTAAATTTAATTATAGGATAATATTAAATCCACTTAAAATTTGTTCGAAATTGAAACAAGATGTTAGAAAATGTTTAAAACTGAAATAAAATATTTAAAATATTAGGAATTAAACTAAAATTCAATCCAAATATTGGAGATAAAAATAATACTTTATTCTAATATATATTATGATAGGAAAAAGTTACAAGGTCATAGATGATTGGACAATATATCTCTATATTATTTCGTATGATTTTAAAAAAGAAAATGAGAATTTAAGTATTAAAATAAAAAAAGTACAAAACGTAAAGTTAATGAATTGAGTATCAAGACATGCATATTAGAATAATAAACATTCAATAACCATTTTTTTTTTTTGCCAACC
>NC_029791.2:15297002-15297702 GCF_000816755.2 Arachis ipaensis | reverse complement strand
TATATAATATATACATTCTTTTAAAAAATTTAATTACAATTTTCACTCATGATCTACCTTTGTTTTTCACCAAATAAATTCCTTTTCCACACAATTTCTTTCCTTTCATTTCTAACTTAACAGTTCAAGAGCACGAAGGCAAATGTACAGATATTTCCCTCAAGAAACAAAGGTGAACAAGGGAATTAAATATTCTTTTGTCCATAATAATCATGAGCCACAAAAATAAGTCTTAACATTCCAAAATTATATAAGCTCAAGTCAACATTTTAACTTTTTAAGTCACTTTAGAGCTTAAACCACTAATTTGGGTCCTTTATTTGTAGCCCTATCTACCATTCTCCCCACTAGCTATTTCTTCCAACCTCAAATTTCTTTGGAATCTTGTTGGTCATTTGCTGCCAATTAGACAGCTTCTATATAGATATAGTGATGTATCATATATTCATATTATTGATGAATAATAGAGGGATAATAATACATCGCCTATTTAACCTTAGCATTTAGCAGTTTGCATGAATTATGTTATTATCTTTCTTGTAATATGTTGTTGGGCATCAATTATGCTTAGAATTAAATGGATATAAGTCAATCTTAAAAATAATTTAAAAATATAAATTATTTTATAATTATATATATATAAAATAGAAATTATATTTTTATAGATGTATAATTCGTTATAATTATATGTTAGAAAATT
>NC_029791.2:15296655-15296932 GCF_000816755.2 Arachis ipaensis | reverse complement strand
ATTAATTATCTTTCTAAAAGCAGTATTTAAATTGAAAAAATCCTTAACCCTTACTAAAGAAAAGGAACAAGTATTTAATTTATAAGTTATTTTTTTGTAAGTAGAGGTAAAAGTGGGTCAGACTACCTAACAAAAATTCGTGGTACAATTTATTTTAGACTTGACTCACCTCAATTTGTTTTATTAAATAAGTCAGACTTAAACTTTTTGTAAAGCATATTAGTTAAAAAGATCAGAACATAGACTTTAAAAAATTTATGAAATTCATTGAATCAGC
>NC_029791.2:15291274-15295792 GCF_000816755.2 Arachis ipaensis | reverse complement strand
TGGACTTAAACCTGAAAAAAAAAAAAACCTATGAAAAGTAATAGACGTAAGCTTGAATTATTTATTTAGTATTTAGTTACAACATAAACTAGATTCATCAAAACTAAAACTCGACTCAACCTATTTCTACTTCTACTTATTACTAGCTTGATTCGGTTCAACCCATTTCTACCACTACTTATAAGTAATCAAAATCCAATTTTTATAAACTTTATACCTCATTTCTACAATTTAACATACACGCGTTGGCTAATTAAATAGGAAAGCGTTATAGGTGTATATACCATAAAATCATTTTAACCATGTGATTTATTTTAATGGAGACAAAATTTCTTAATGGGACGAATTACTTCTACCGTTACAGTTTTGTTAGCACATTTTGACAGCTCCAAATCGTACATTTTTATAGATATACAATTTATTATAATTATATTTTTCATAAGTATATTTTGGTATATACGAATTACAGTGAGGTTTTAAACATTTTAATACAGAGAATACTCGCTTTTCTAAAAAAGAATTTATCAAAATTGGTTCTTTTTGTTCCATGGATTTCACCCTACTCAAATGTTCATATGTCCATGTGTTAGTACTTAGTATACACTTCAAGTTTACATTTGTGCAATTCTGTAACATTTATTTAAGGAATACAAATAAATTCTGACCGGTGTTATTCCCATATTAAAAAAAGTAAAAATAAATCTAAAATATATTTTTATGAACTACTTAAAACTAACAAACAGGTCGAAATCTGTCAAATTGAACTGTCTAACTCACCAAAAAATAGGTTGAACTAAATTTAAAATCGTCCGCACCACTCAATCTACGGAATTTGGCGGATTTCGGCAAGACGAATTTTTTCGACGGGTCCGTCATTATTTTTGTAATTGAAAATAATAATTGAAAAATATTCTAAATTATAATTTGAATTATATTTTATGTTTGATTGATTGTAAACTTGAAGATGTTTAATTATATATTTTGGACAATATTTGTTTTCCTTTGAATAATATTGATTTTATTATTTTATTTCAAACAACTTGGTTTATAATTATGTTTATTACATATTTATGATTATAAACACTTTAATAATTGTGAATTTAAAAATTATAATTTTGTTATGTCTTTAAAAATTATAAATAAATTAACAGACCTAGCCTGCCGTTAATGGAACGGAAAAAAATTTCGAAACCGCTCTATTAGGTGAAGGAGAACGTACTAGCCCGTTAAATGACAAATTTTTAGGAGGACAGACTAATCCGCTTGCCGCCTTTACTTAAAACTACACATAAGACAAAAATGAAATTGAGGAATTAGTTCTAAAATTTTGGTGGCAACTGTTAAGTAATTTATAAAAGTTACACACGGTTCACATAAATCTAAGAGTAAGAGTAAGATAAAGAAACTCTTTAATTAACCACGCAATCGTTTTTTCTTATATCAAACATCTTACATCACAGGATACATCTTTTTTCTTCTTTTCATTTTTTGTTCTTTGAATTCTTATTATTGACCTTAACAATTTTTTTCCAAAATGATCTTAGACTTCAGAGCTTGCTAGTAATGTTAATGTTACGAACTTTAGGGGATTTAGGTGATGCATCTTTAGGCACAACAACAGTGAGCACACCATTCTCAACATGAGCCTTAATTTGATCAATCTTCACATTCTCTGGTAACTCAATTGCCCTTGTGAAATCACTTTTTCCAGTTGTCCCCCTCTCAGCAACATGCCAAACAGTGTCTTTCTCTTTTGCTTGATTCTCCTCTTTCCCACCTTCACCTTTGATGTGAAGAACATTCCCATCCTCAATTTGCACCTTTATCTCATCCTTGCTGAATCCTATATTATTATTATGATCCCACACATACACAAATCATAATCAATTAACCAATTTATTATTAACAAAAGATTCTAATAACATTGATCTAAAGCTAAATCAATAGAAAAGAAAATTTTTATTGTAATCTACTTGAGATTAGAACAGGACTTAGTTTATTCAATCATACAAGACTTGAGACAATTGATAAACACCTTATTGGATGAAGTTATAAGTCAAGTTTATAAGTGATTGAGTTGGGTATAGTTTTATTTACCTGGAACATTGAGTTTAAAGATGTGGGAAGTGGGGGATTCAAGCCAATCCAAGAGTGCAGTTGAACCAGACCATTCTCTGAAAATAGGAGGATGACCCAAGAAGAATCGTCTAAAAGGGTATCCGAATATACCATCACCCATTGATAAAGCAGAAAAATTTATCAAGTTCTTATGAAATCTTGTGATACCAACTTCAGATATTAACAATGGCTGAATACTATAATATATATATGTATATATATATAAATAATAAATTTGTTGTCCTTTGGATAAGAGTTTGTGATCAGAGACACTCCAGAATGTTCTATGATTCTTGGTTTTTTATGAAACATCATGGTTCTGGGTTCTTCCTGAAGGAAAGTGATGAAGTGCAAATTGGTTTTCCAACACTAGTCCGTTCTTTTTTTGGGCCTTGTAATTTGTTCTTAGTGAAGTTATGGGCCCAATGGATGGTTGGTCTTCAAACTATTCAATACCGTCCTCCACAAAAAAATTAAATACCAGAGACCAGTCTCTTTCTCTCCTCCCTTTCTGTCCCACGCAGAAACCATTAGCCTCCATAGTTCCGTCCACTCTTCCTTGAAAACCCTAGCAACCATAGCGCCGCCGCTCATCTCACCATCGCCACTTGGTTCGTGGTGGTCGTTTGCCAATCCTCCTGGTTCGTCGTGCTCGAGCCTCGAAGGCCCTCCCCTCGTTCGCCCAACGCCAGCTCGCCAGCTTCCTGTCGTCTGTTGATCTCCCTCAAATCTCTGCTCCCTACCCTCGCCGAAGGTAATGCCTCGGATGCACTAGAATTTTAACTCTGTCACTGGTTTGTTCTTGCTTGTTCTTGGTTCTGTTACTGCTTGATGATAAATTGATACTGATTCACTGCTTATTCTTGTTTGTTTTTGGTTGACTAAGGCTTAGTTTGGATAAATAAGTTAGATAAGTTTTTTTGAAAAAAGAATTTAAAGCATAAGTTATTTTGTGTATGTATTTTTAGTTATAAAAATACTTATTTTAAAGTAGTAGTTTTTGGATAAATAATTCAAAAAATAATTTTTTTTGCAGAAAAGAATGAATATTAAAATAACGATGAAAACAAATACTTTTTAATATTGAATGTTGATTTTACATGACCTAATCATTAATATTGTGTATGATATGGTAGGTGAAAATAAAAAATAAATATAAAATGTGTGTTAATGTATATTTTGTTGCTATTTTTTATTTTTTTTATTCCTATTAGAACTCTCTTTTCTTTTATTGAGGTCAAGAACTTCTATAGTTAACTATGAAAATAATAGTAAACTATAAAATCACATATAAAAAAATAAAATTAAAACTAAAATTTTATACCACAGTTAAATACAAATTTAATAATAAATAATAAAAAATAGAGTGATAAAATGATAAAAAAAATATACTTAGAAGGAATATATGTAGTAGGTTGTTTAGAAATATTGTCTGAAAATGGTGGTGGAGGATCAATACTTCCGTCAGATGAATCGTTACATGAAAATTGTGAGGTTTGAAACATTGCGTGAGAATGATGGTGGAATGATGGTAAAAGGGCAGTGCTTCTAGCAGACCTTGCGTAAAAATGGTAGTGAAGGGTCAGTATTTTATATTTTGAAATTAATTTTTTTTAAGTAAGCGGTAGAATGACTAATGGAGAAGTAGAGAAGTCATGTATTTCTACTTTTTTTAAAAGCTACAAATTAACTTTTTGATAAATTAAAAGTTTTTTTTAAAATGATAGATCGTGACTTTTCATAATAAAAAAAAACGGGGGCTCTAACACTGTTAAGTTTTACTTTACAAATTATTTTAAAAACTTTGTTAATCTTAGTTAAAAAGAACTGTCCTTGATAATCTTGTTAATCTTTAAAAAAGTTGGTTGCTGCTGAGTTACATTTTATTGTGTTATTGTGATTTAATTGTTGGTGTGTAACTTTCAGTTGTTCCTATTGGCGTTGTTACTGTTTTAATTTTTAATTGGTGTTGTTGTGGGCTTATAATTTGTTAATTTAGTATAATTTTTCTATTATTTTTGTTTTAATGGTTCAGTTATTCTCTGTTCATTGTTTTAACTTTTAGCTGCTATTGTGTTAGTTTTTATGGTACAAATTCTTTTGATTTGAAGGCTTTTTTTGGTTCTGGATAACCTCGCATTTGGCTTAGATGAACTTGATGTCTTTTTTATAGACGCATAACATAAAAAAATGCCGCGTTTAAATTAAAAAAACCTTGAACCTTACAAAAGAAAAAGAACAAGTATGCAACTTAAGTTATCTCCTTATAAGTAGGGATACCGGATTATTCAACGGAAACTCGTGACTCGGTTCATTTTAGATTTGGTTGAGTTTGGCCCGTTATATTCAGGTATTATAAAAGCCTAAGTCTGACCTCTTTAAAAAAAGAAGTCTATGGAA
>NC_029791.2:15288133-15291080 GCF_000816755.2 Arachis ipaensis | reverse complement strand
GATTTTTAATTATTCAATTATTTAAACACAAAACAAAATTAAAAAGAATCAATGATCAAAATTAGTTAAAATTATAGTTTTTTTGTTCAAAAAAAGTTTATGAATTATAAATATGGTTATCTATGATGCACGGACATTTGATATACCGACCCAAATTTTAAAATTTTACAAGACACGGAATATGTATATATATAAAATTTGTGTTCATAAACAGTGGTACATAAAGCACTCCCACTCCTCTTGCTCATATTTTTTCTTCCATTCCTCCTAATTTTTTTTATAAAACAGAGCTGCATTTGTTTATTTCTTCGGTTTTAAAAATCTAAATAAGATAGGTTGCATCTTGGTTATCATTAGATTTGGAAGAGGGTAAGACGGGTGAAAGGAAGAAGTCTTCTTTATTTCCATATAGATATTGTCATAATTTCGTTATTGTAATCAAATTCAAATAATCATTAAGTCTTTGTTCCTATTTTTAACGAGTTTCTCTTAATTGCATTAGCTTGTAAAATTTTCTTTTGTCAGAGCAAAAAAGTCTCAACATTTAGAAATATGTTTGATTGTATCAGAAGAAAGAATGATGCTAAAAGAATTAAAATTCTTTCCAATATACAACATCAAGGAAATCACTGTAATTTTAACTACTTATTTTTTTAATTAGTTCATGATTTTTTTTAATTAAAAATTTATCTTAATTTATTTTTAAATAGACACTTGTACTACTTAAACATTTATGGTAGCTTGTGAGAGCATATAAAAAACATTTAATGATGAAGATAAAAGGCTGATTGAGCTTAATATTGATGATTTAATAGGGGAATAGAAGATAACTATAAGGTTTTCTACACGGCTAGATTCATGATGTAAGAAGGAGTACGAGCTAGAAGGTTGACTGAAGATGGACGTTTAGTGTTAAGAAGATAACTATAAAAGTTATCTTCCATTTCTCCTATTAAGTCGTTAATATTAAGTTCTGACTATCTTTTTATTGTCATGGTTTGATGCTTTTAATATACTTTCACAAGTTACAGTAAATAAGTTCAAATGAACTAATTAACAGTTCAAATGAGTGTGATTCTTTCGATCTTGTACATTGGTACGAATTTTGATTATCTTAGCACCAATCTTTTTTTTATCTAATAAAATATTTTTAAACGTTGAGATTATTTCTGCTTCTTCTTTTTTAGTGAAGGAAAGAGAGTTTTACAAGTTGATACAACTAAGAGAGACTCGTTGAAAGTAGGAATCAAGACGTTGACGACTATTTGAATTTGATTGCAAGAACGAAATCATCAGTATCAATATCTGGAATGAAAGAAGAATTCTTCTTTTCTCCTTCTTTACCTCCTTTAAGTTTATAATAATCAAGTGACGACTTATTTTATTTAGATTTATAGGACCTAGGAAATGGACAAATACAATTTGTCTTAAAAAAAAAGAGAAATGAGAAGAAAATGAATAAATGAGAGGAGTGGGAGTGTTTTATGCAAGGTTCTAAAAATCGGATTGGACTGGCCGGTTTGATCGGTTTAATCGCGAACCGACGAAGCAAGCGGTCTGGTCCTCCTCTAATAACCGCTGGAGAGAAAATCGAAAGAAAACTGATGAACCGGTTGAAAACTGGCCGGTTGGGTCGGACCGGTGACCGGCCTATTTTTCTAAAACAATGAAACGACGCCGTTTTTAGTTGTAAAAAAAAAAGAACCCGACCCGGTTACCACTCGAGAACCCCCCTTTCTTCCCCCATTCACTCATCTCACTTCTCAGTCTCACTCGAGAACCCTAGCATTCCCAAATCCCAGCCCAGTAGCCACCGCCGTCGCCGGGGTCCTCAAGTCGTCATCGCCACCGCCGTCGCCTGGAGTCTTCCCCCAGTCATTCATCTCGGTCTCATTCCACACGTGAACGGTGAACCACTGAACCCTAGCTTCGTAGCCCAGTGGGGACGATGGACGGCTACTGGGTTGGGCTGGGAAGCTAGGGTTCAGTGGTTCACCGTTCACGTGTGGAGTGAGACTGAGATGAATGATTGGGTGAAGACTCCATGCGACGGCGGTGGCGATGACGACCTGAGGACCCCGGCGACGGCGGTGGCTACTGGGCTGGGATTTGGAAATGCTAGGGTTCTCGAGTGAGAATGAGAAGTGAGATGAGTGAATGGGGGAAGAAAAGGGGGGGTGTTCTCGAGTGGTAACCGGGTCGGGTTCTTTTTCGCGGAAAGCGATCACCCATGAGAAGCCTACGTCTGCTGGGCTTATGTATGTTGAGATAGTGCTGAATGAGATGGCCACTCTGCTCGTGCGATGGTCGATATCGGCCATCAATTGATACTAACAGCTGCATATAAAGAAAAAAGTATCTCTCGATAGAAGTCAATTTTAAGCCATTCTAGCTCGATTCCTTTCTTGTCTTTAAGTTCGATAGCTAGTCTTCCGTTTGCATTGTTTTCATCAAGGTCCGTTGTTGTGATTGGAAGAATGGATTTTGAATCGGATGCCCTATCTTCCTTCCCCTTATTCTGAGTGAGGCACAAGCAAGATGTTTTTTCACATCTTGCGATTGGTGCTGCCCCGTGGGCACCCTGTCTTTTGGGGCTTTAATGCTATTTCCAATTTATCTGAATTTTTTGGGGGTTTTCCCAGGCCATGTTAAAAGTGGAGGAGGACCGGACCGCTTGCATCGTCGGTTCACGGTTAAATCGGTCAAACTGGCCGGTCTGGTCCGATTTTTAGGACCTTGATTATTTTTATTCTAAAACAATTTTTTCAGTTGAACCACCGGTTGGACTGGTTAGACTAATAAACCAGTAAACCATTTACTAGAACGGTTTGATGACCGGTCTGATTTTCTGAACCTTGAAAATAACTAAGATTCAAATTAGTTGAAACTCATCTATTTAGTTCTTATCAAGAGACATTTGTATATATTTTATGGAGTAATTTTTACT
>NC_029791.2:15282938-15288108 GCF_000816755.2 Arachis ipaensis | reverse complement strand
TACATTATTTTTAATTTTATAATTAATTTTTTTATATTAAAATTATTAAAATTAATCAAATATTTTTCTCAAAATACATACAATAAAAAATTTACTTAAATTTTTAATTATAAATATATTTAATTTACAAAAAAATATTCAATTAGCTCTATTTTTTATACTAAAAATTTAATTATAAAATTAAAATAATATAAGAATTCAATTAAAAAATATAAGAACTTAATAAAAAAATTGGTGAAATTATAAACACCAATAAAATAATTAAACCAATAAAAAATTCTGATTCTGCATGTGCGTGACAAAATCCCCAATTTTTTATTTTCTTTCTCAAATAACAAAATAAACAAATGAGACGAGCAAGATTCTGTATTTGGGTCCCTCACCCTGCGCCTCACTCCCCCAACATCAATTCCTCTGACGAAAAACAAAAAGGAAGAAACACAAAAATTGATTTTGGTTAATTTTATTCTAATTCTAAAATCTATAAACACCAAAGGAAAGAGGGATTCTCAAGAGAGACAGAGAGAGAAGCGTAGAAGACGCAGCCACCGCGGGCGAAGCTTCCTCCGCCTCCGCCGCCGCCCCTCGGTCGCAACCTTCTTTGCAGCCTCGCCGGTCGAACCGGCTGCACTTGAAGGTACTCAAAGCTCCCCCACTGCTTCTTTTTTCTTCTTTATTTTAATTCTCAGTTTTTCTATTATTTAATTTGTGCATTCTTTTTTCGCATGTTAATGTTACTAGCTTATATAATCATTTTGATTATCTTTACTTGTTCACTGACATTGCCATGATGAAATAAATTAAAGTAGAAATTTTTAATTGAAAAATGAAAAAGAAAAGATTAAGTCATCAATGTATACATTTCATTGTTGGTGGCAATTTTTGTAAGTTGGTTTGAATATAAAACAAGGTTAATCCAAATTTGCAGAGCAAAGTTTGATTAGTGATGAAGCAAGAGGATGGTGGTGCAAAAGCACAAACACAGGGTAACCCAAATTCAGCTCTAAAGGCAGCAATTCCACCTTACATGAAAGCAATCTCTGGCTCCCTTGGAGGGATTGTGGAGGCTTCTTGCTTGCAGCCAATTGATGTGATCAAGACCCGGTTGCAGCTTGATAGGTCAGGGAACTACAAGGGGATAGCACATTGCGGCACCACCATTGCCCGGACTGAAGGCGTGCGTGCCCTGTGGAAGGGCTTGACGCCTTTCGCCACTCACTTGACCTTGAAGTATGCATTACGGATGGGATCCAACGCGGTGTTTCAGTCCGTGTTTAAGGACCCCAAGAGCGGGAAGATCAGCAACCAGGGTAGGCTGCTTTCTGGCTTTGGTGCTGGGGTGCTTGAGGCTCTTGCTATTGTCACGCCTTTTGAGGTTTGAGAATTTTATGTTCTTTGATGTGTAATTGTCAATGTCATTAAGTAATTATGCTTGTTTATGCATATTGGACTATGATTAAGTAGCATAGGAACCAGAGTTAATAAGTATGACTTCATGAAGGGAAAATCATATAAACAACTTCTAAGATTTTCTTGCTAGCAACCGGTACTAGTTTCTGCATTTTCACTTTTTGATATTTGTTTAAGTACTTGTGGTGTGGATCAACAGCATTTAGTGCTTAGGTTCTTTCTAGATGTTAAGAATTTGAGGAGACAACTTATTTAGCTTTTATAATAGGGCTCTTTATAGGCATATATTACTTTGTCTAGATATTTTCCTTTGCATACTTTGCTATTAAATAATTAGATCTTGATGGTTCAAAATTATAACCTGATCCCTTCTTATATTGTTCCTGTTTCTGTGTTTGCTATCTTGACTTATCGTTACTCTAAGTACCTAATTATATGAGTCCCCGTTGTGCCTTCTAAAACATTAACTCTACATTCCATTGTTCCTAGTACTATAACTATGCTTAATTATATTTATAATCAGATTGAACATGAAGTCTTAAATTTTATGTTGAATTAGTTGATCAATGTCATTTCGATTATCCGAGGATTCCCTATACACTGAACTACAATTTACAAATTATATTTCATCAGATATTCATGCTCATATTATCTGCCCGTGCCTTGTAATATGTAGCTGCTCAATTTCTAGTGGACTAAAGTTTAGTTGTTTACAAATGACATGTTGATAAACTGTTTAGTGCAAGGTCCTGGTTGAACACTTAGGATTTTATGTCTTGGAATTCATAGTTTTACACAGTAGCCTTTGTTGGTTAGAAACATTTTCAAGTTTGTATCTACATTCTATTGGATGGCTGGATAACATTCCTTTAATGTCAGTTGTACTGGTTGTTCTTGGAATTTTAATGAGTAAATTCTTACAATGTCAATGGTCTGTCAGATCATACATGATGCATGGAAATTCTTAAAGATTTCTTTTTAAAATGCCAAGTCAACTTGACTAATGGCTAAGATTTGTAAAATCTAATGACCATTAATTGGGGTAAGTGCCAGGAAGAAGGTTTGTGCCTTTACCCTTGATAGTTTATATATTTTGTGTATAGTACAAACTAATAAATCATGTCATTGATTTACTTGGGTGTAGCATGTTATGATGCATTCCCACAATGCTACCTATTACATACTCAACTCAACCAATTGAAAATGCATCCACAATACACTTACAAACTGGCCCATACTACTAAAATGTCGTTAAAAGCTTTTAAGATTACAAACCTTTGAGACCAATGATAGTACTAGTACTAAAAAAATAAGCTGCAGATATGTATAGAGATGGGTGTGTATGTATCTTGATGAGAGAGATCAAAGAATTCAAATGTTACTAACACGGAGAACCCTTCCCTCTTTTCCCCTCTCATTTTTGTTTTTCGCTAACTTCTTGTTGTCTCTAGCTCTTTCTCATGCTCTCGCATGAACTACCGGCAGATATTGTCTGTGCATTTGCCCAATGATATAAGTGCACTATTCATTCGAGGCCTAATTGCTAACCTGCACATCCTCCTTTTAATTCTTCCTATCATAGTTTTTGTGTGTTGCAAACTTGCAATGATGAGTGCATGACTAAATGATACTTTTTTTTTTGAATTTTTTTATCCTAAAGTAATTGTAACAAGGCACTTTTTTTTTCAAGAAGAAAAGAAAGTTAACATTGGTGTTGCTATTCAGCATAAGACATCACTAACATCTTTGGCATGTGGTTTCTCATGTTCATAATATGTCTTCGTGTCTTTGTAGGTTGTGAAGATTAGATTGCAGCAGCAGAGGGGTCTAAGCCCGGAGCTTTTAAAATACAAAGGTCCCGTGCATTGTGCTCGAATGATTGTGAGGGAGGAAGGCATTCTTGGGCTTTGGGCAGGGGCTGCTCCTACTGTAATGCGTAATGGGACAAATCAAGCTGCCATGTTTACTGCCAAAAATTCTTTTGATATACTTTTATGGAGCAAACATGAAGGAGATGGAAAAGTACTCCTACCATGGCAGTCTATGATTTCAGGGTTTCTTGCTGGCACCGCAGGCCCTATTTGTACTGGTCCCTTTGATGTGGTGAAAACAAGGTTGATGGCTCAGAGCCGAGAGGGGGGCGAACTGAAGTACAAGGGTATGATTCATGCCATCAGAACAATATATTCGGAGGAAGGACTTCGCGCCTTATGGAAAGGTCTGCTGCCTCGGCTCATGAGGATCCCGCCTGGCCAGGCCATTATGTGGACAGTGGCCGATCAAATAATTGGTTTGTATGAGAGGAGACATCTCAAAGTGGCAGAATTATAGGTAATGTACTAATATTTTCTTTCTTTTCCTTTTTCTTTTTGGCAATCATTAGTTTTTTAAGCCAATTTCAATGCAAGGATAGAGTTAATAATCATTTTTGTGCTCTTTCTCTAAGGCTTATTTAGTTAATTCCATTGAATTTGATGAGTGGACGATTGGGGTCCATATAAAGCTTAGTGAATAACTAGCAATTTTAGCCCGAAACAATTTTCTAAATACTTGCACTACTAGCTAGCAAGTCATTTTATGCGAAGTTGTTGTAGCAATCTGGAATAAAGTTTTCATGCTATTTTCTGGAGTGTATTTCTATTGTTTATCAGTATTAAAATCAAAAGCAGCATTTAAGAAGCTGAAGCTTTTCAATAATGTGGTGGACGATGAAATAAATAGCGCCAAAAGAGAACTATTAGCTTCCGCTAATTTCTTACCAAAGCCACTCTTTTGCAGCCTGTTTGTTTGAACCGGGAAACATTGGACTCGCCCAAATGTTCCACCAACACCGCAATAAAGCATTACAATCTTCTTTCAATACTAAACACTCTTGAATCTTGATACGTACAAGCATAAAATTATAATTGTTATTAATTAATTTTGTATTTTGGGGGTTTTCAAATTTCATCTTGTACATACAACATTCTATTGGTCTTTTAACTGGAGTTCAGATCAGTTTAGGAAATACCGTGAAAAATAAAAATAAAATGTATTTAACTAAAAATAGCGTTAAAATGTTTTTTTTTTTTGGTATTAACTAAAAATCGTGTTATTTTGGGCCTCAACATTATTTTCCTATTATGATGCCCAAAAACAATATGGATTATGGACTCATTAGAGATTAACTGACGTGGGGTTAGCTCATTAGATGGAGAAATCAAAACTAAATTTTCAAAGGATTGAGGAAATATGTCAAAAACCGAGAACAAAAAATAAGCCTTCACCAAGCAGGCTTTGTTTAAACATTTAAGTCATATTTCTTTGCATCATATGCAATTTTTTTCGCCAACCAAAAACTAATTCTTGAATTTTGAAATGAACCGGCCACCAATTTTATTTTACTTTTCATCTTTTTAAAAGAGAGAAATAAAACAAAATAATTCGGTAAACTATATTTAACTTTATTTGTGTAAACTATATCTAAATTTTATTCATACAATTTAATTTAAATTAATAATACATAAAAATATTTGTTTAGAATGAAAGAACATTAAATTCCTTTAAGTTTGACTTAGTTGTTTTGCTTTATTTTATTTATTTATTTTTTTTTTTTGAAAAAATTATTGAATAATGAAAAAAAAAATTAAAAGGGTTAATGAGGGATCTACGACTTAGGTTATGTCAAAAGCAGGTCGTCTGAAAGAGGGAAAAGTTTGAACATGGTGTGTTAAAGTGATCATAATATTTTTAACTTTTTTTTTTTTTTTAACTCCGGTTC
>NC_029791.2:15281359-15281926 GCF_000816755.2 Arachis ipaensis | reverse complement strand
CTGCCAAAAGAAAAATAAAAAATATTATTTATACACTAAAATTAATTATTATATATTTGTATATAACTATATATATTAATTAATTTATTTTTAATGTATATTTTATATTGTAATATATATTTTATACAAATAATTAATTTTAGTGTACATCTATCACAGTTGTAAAATACATTCTAATAAATTAGTGTTTGAAAATAATAAACCGAAATATCTTAGCTATACATTTGGGTTTGGCAAGACTTTTAGAGTATCTAATCAATCGTTTTCTCTAGTGAACATATGATGCTAGCGTTTCTTCTGACTAATGAATTTAGAATTGTTGCACTTATTATTGTCTGAAAATATTATTGGATGCAATGTTTTGACACAAGTCACACTGCAACAATTCGAAGAAAATATATATGCATGCAAATGCAATGCATAGGATTTTTATGAAGTACATCACGTTAAAGTGAAGGAAAAGTATAGGTAACCAACAATACTTTTGAATAATATGTGAATAATATGAATTAATAAGATTAAAAGAGTAAATTAATCTTAAATTTAATTAATAAATTAAATTAATCT
>NC_029791.2:15278091-15279678 GCF_000816755.2 Arachis ipaensis | reverse complement strand
TGATAAATTATAAATTAATCTTTAATCTACTGAACTAAAAAATACCATAAATATATAAGAATAGCAGCCTGTACAGTGTGACAAAAACAAAGAACTAGCAGCCAGTAACATCTAAGTTGACTAAGAACTCAGCATATATAACGTTAATCTTCCTAAATAAATATAAAAAATTTAAATTTTATCTTATATATGTAATAATTTATTGATTAAAAATAAATTTTTAAATAAAATTTAAATTTATGATAAATTAATCTTTAATCTACTGAACTAAAAAATACCATAAATATATAAGAATAGCAGCCTGTACAGTGTGACAAAAACAAAGAACTAGCAGCCAGTAACATCTAAGTTGACTAAGAACTCAGCATATATAACGTCAAACGTTAATCTTCCTGTGGTAGAAAACAGTGATGTAAGCATTAATTGCAATGTAATGAAGAGAGGAATGAATTGAATTAAACTACTAATAAATAATGAAGGAAGAAAAAGACTTCTATCTATAGTACACGTTATAAAATCGTCCTTTTCTATTTTTTTGGACCAAATTACCTTTAACTATTAATAAAATAATATTAAAAAAATAAAACCCCACCCCACCCACACCCAGCATCTCTTCGTCTCTCCCTCCACCCCAAACCCACCCCCAATTCCATCATCATCAGTTTTCAGTTTCCACTCCCTCACCCCTCCACCCACTGCCGCCACCCCTGCGTCCAACCCGCCCGCCTTTACCAATTTTATTTTGCCCTTAAACAAAAATTAAAAAGTCTCTCCACCCCATCACCATCGCTACACCATAACCACCAACAATCCGGCAAAACCAACAGCAACAATAAAAAACAAATCACAAAAATTTCAAATTAAACAATTCAGCAATCATCAACTATAATTTCATATCCAAAATTAGCAACAACATAAATTAAAAAATTTTAAAAAGAACTCATATGTTCTTCACAACAAAAAAAAATAAAAAGAGAGAAAGAGAACAACGCGAAGAAAATGGGAACAAGAATTCAAAATTGCAGTATCTCACATCACAAAATAGAAGCAACGGATTAATTTTGAGTTAACCAACATGATCTCACTAATGAAGCTAGTATCCACTGCCACCAAAAATAGCCTTGAGCTTCTTCACTTCAGAAAGATTCTACAACAAAAATCACTAAAAATCCAGAAATTCTACAACAAAAATCCAGTTCAAAGAAGAAGAAGAAGGAGGAGGAACAGTGGCGGATCACAGGCGGCAGAACGGCGGTGCGACGGAGCGGCGGTATAGCAGTGCGGCGGTGCGGCTTCCCTTCCCTCCCCCTCCCCCCACCCCCCTCAACGGCGGCCCTGGCGGTGGTGACGCTCCCCTCGGTGGCTCACTCCCTCTCTCGCGCTGTCTCTCTTCTCGGCTCAACTCTGATTTGCGACGGCACTCTCTCTCCCTCTTCTCTTTGATGGCGACGATGACAAGCAAGGCAGCTGGGCATGGCGGCGGCGGCGCTGGACACGGCCTCCCTCTCTTCCCTTCTCAGCTCTCCGTCACTCTCTCCCTCAAGCCCTCACCGTTTTTTTCTTTCTTTCTTTTTGTTTCCTGAAGCC
>NC_029791.2:15276819-15277591 GCF_000816755.2 Arachis ipaensis | reverse complement strand
GCTTTCCTTCCCTCCCCCCCCCCCCAGCCCCCCTCAACGGCGGCCCTGGAGGTGGTGACGCTCCCCTTGGTGGCTCACTCCCTCTCTCGCGCTGTTTCTCTTCTCGGCTCAACTCTGATTCGCGACGGCACTCTCTCTCCCTCTTCCTTTTGATGGCGACGATGACAAGCAAGGCAGCTGGGCATGGCGGCGGCGGCGCTGGACACGGCCTCCCTCTCTTCCCTTCTCAGCTCTCCGTCACTCTCTCCCTCAAGCCCTCACTACATCAAGTCTTTCTTTCTTTTTGTTTCCTGAAGCCCTTTTTCTCTTTCCTTTCTTTTTTATTTATTTTATTTTATAATTTTTTAATGAGGGGTAGTTTGGTAATAAAAAAAATAAAATTGGTAAAAAGGATGATTTTAAAACATTTTTGAACATTGAGAATGATTTTAATAACAAAAAAAAGGTCGGGGACGATTTTAATTTTCGCCCCAGACCTTAGGGACGATTTCAGTACTTAACCCATATATATATTTTATTTTGGGAACAAGCAGAATATAACAATGGGTAAATATATACCTCTATATATAAGTATTAGTATTTTTTAAAAATTTTTGTGGGAGCAGATGCTCCAGCTTTATTGCATGTGAATCTGTTCTTGTTTTCTCTTTTATTTTTCATTTAAATTTGAATATTTTTTCATATTTCATTTTTTTTTGTCCTCCAATTAATCATTAAGGATAATTTTTAAATTAATTCATTCACTAAAAAAAAGCGCAATTCTGAATAAATA
>NC_029791.2:15254072-15276753 GCF_000816755.2 Arachis ipaensis | reverse complement strand
ACTGAAATGACTCGCTTAATATTGATTCACGAGCCTTTGTTGCTGTGATATAATAATTTATAATTAGTTGTCACTTTGATTTATTTATATTTTTATTTTTAAAATCACAACCTATACAGTTTAAAACCATAGGTCCTTAACCCACCTCCTAATTAATAATTGAGCGAATCGGAGGTTGAGATATCTTTCCTTTGTTTAGAGCCATACGCATGCACTTGTTTTTGCTTAAAAGGTGTTAACAGAGTTTGGATAAAATTTAAACGGTGGATTTTAGTGCAATTATGTTATAGTAATTATAGTGGTAGTTAATTTTTTATTAATTATTATGTTCTATTAAAAATTTACCATTAGATTATGATGATAATTGATAAATTTCCAAATACAACATATATATGGAAAGCTAACTAATACCTAGAGTTTCATGATCTCTCAAAATGTTTGCTTCTTTTAGTATAAAAGCAATTTAATTAGTTATTTCATTGGATCATTTGGAAAATACATATTATATATCCCTAGAAATTTGTAACCCCATATCATAAAGGTTGAAACATTTTTTACGTAACAACATAGGCATTATCATTGTTCACTCAATAAGTTTGTGTACGACAATTCTGTCTCACTCAGGCAAGAGTAAGTGGGTGCATACATCAGCCATACGTTAGAATGACATCAAAAATAAAGAATATATAGATTAAAAAAAAAAAGTGACGAAGTCAAATATCAAAGTCACCTAGTTAGCCCTACACTATATGTGTCTTATAATTAGTTGGCACTACTTTAGTTTGTTGAGAGGTTGCTACGCTACACACACAAGTCCAAGATTGGTAGTGTGTGTCAAAGATTTATTTATTATTTATACTCGAATATAATCAAATTTATTTTAGTATTTTTATTAAATGTAAAATTTGAATATTAAAAGTTTGGGATCTTAATTTGATATTTTATTTTCTTATTTTTGTTTGAATTTAGAAAAGTGCTTGAAATATATTGAAATTATAAAATTTAACAAATAAGTTAATATAAAAATTTTATCCGTACACTAAAATTAAATTAAATCGGCCATTAAAATTAATCATTAATATATTTGTGTATAAATACATATGTGGTTTAATTTATTTTTAATATGTATTTATATTCTAACATATAATTTATACTAATGGCTAATTTTAAGATACATATAGCATAATCTAAAATTACAGCTAAGAGTAATAATAGTGTTTTTAAATATCCTTAATAAAAATAAGGAAAAAAACCCTAGTAGAGAAAGAGAAAGAGTACGTACTCCGTATTCAGGGAGAATGAGAGAAGGAGAGAGCGGGAGAGAGCGTTTGAGGGTGAAACACGGTGAAGAAGATGGTCATGCCATCGAAAGAGATAAGGGGGAGAGCGTGGGAGGGTTTGCATCAGGTGTGAAGGAGGGATCAAGTAAGGGCGACCTTAGTTCTAGGGTGACTTCCAAGATTTCTTTCCGTGACAAGGTTATTGGTTCTACGGTAGCCTCAGGGATAAACTGGGCTGAAGCTCTAGATGAGGATTTCATGACAGTGGTCACCAAAAAACAAGGAGATCCTATGCCTCCGAGAGTTTGCTTCTCCGAAGAGGCTAGAAACATCCTTTATGAACCATACAAGGAGGCAATTGTGATTAAGGTTCTTGGAAAAAATCTTAGTTACACGATCATAACTTAAATCTTGCTTGTCCCCAAGCAAGCAGTAAAACATAAGCAGAATGAATGAAAACAAAGAGAAGTATAAGCCTTTATTGGAAGACATTCAATTCTGGTTAATGGAGTTTTCATGCATGATATCTTAGTGATTTTTATTTATGGCTGAAGTAATGACACTCCTTTGGATCCTTACTTTGATTACACACAAACTGAAAAGGGTATGGAGGATCACCGGTGGATATAAAATCTTGGATGTGGGTTTTGGGTACTTCCTCGTTAAATTTGATCGCATGGACGATTGAGAGAATGTTTTACTAGGGGGCCATGGATGATCTTCGGTCACTATATTACGGTCAAGCCATGGACACTGGATTTTAAACCTTGTGAGGACACTTTTGGGGAGACTATGGTTTGAATTCGAATCGCTGGTTTGAGCATATGGTACTATTAGGATAAAGCCATGATGAGAATTGCTTCTGCCGTGGGGAGACCAGTCAGGGTGGATCTGGCTACTAAGTCGGCGGAGTGGAGGAAATTTGCTCGGGCTTGCGTGCAAATTAATCTTGGTTTGCCGGTGGTCCGGAGTGTGATTGTCGATGAGTTTGAATATAAGGTAGAGTATGAATGCTTACACCTTATTTGTGACAAGTGCAATTGTTTTGGGCATCTAGCAACTGACTGCAGAATGACCCCGATAAAGTCGGAAAATGTGGATCGAAAGGAAACATCAGTGACCGAGACGGCGGCCCAGGTGGTGCAGTCACAGGAAGCCTCAAAGGAAAAAATTTTTGAATTTAGATGCAATCCCGAAGATTCAGTGATAGTTGCAGAAATTGGGGAGGAATTGGGTGATACGTTGCATGGGAAGGAAGTGGGGTCCCAGCATTTGGGAAATGAGGCTGGCTGGACCAAAGTCAGCGGTAAAAGGAGAGGAAAATTGAGCCAATCAAACAAAGCCTAACAAACCTCTAAAGACAAAGTGCCGGTGCACTCAAATCAGAAATTAGACCAGAACCGTGACTTTGGGCTACATATGAGAGGAGCCGAATCAGGGGTGAAGACCGGGTCGGTCGGCGGATCTCAAGCACGCATGGCGTATTCCAAACAGCAAGGGGTGAAGGGCAAAGCTGTCTCCGTTACGATGCCGACTTTCACTGCCATTATCAAAAATAGACACAAGAGGTTGCGCCCTTCTTCTTTGCAGAATTCGCCGTTGACTCTAGACTGCCTTGGCGACACCAGCTAGTAGCAAATCAACGAATTGGAAGGGTTGTCAGTGGAGGGACACTGACAAACCGGACAAGCAAGTAAGGATATGATGGTAAGCAAGAACCAGGTAAGGACAAGCAAGTCTCAAGGGGATATGATGGTGGATCTTCATCATCTCGTAAGGAATTTCGACTGAGGTTGATCCTTTTTACAGTATAATTATTTTATGGATTATTTAGATTTAAGCTTTCTATTTTGGAATATTAGAGAGGCCTCTAATAAATTGGCCCGGGTTCATAGCAAAGAGTTAGTGAATAAATTTCACCCTACTTTTTTCATTCTGTTTGAAACCCATATTTTTTTCGAGAGTATGAAATCTTTTTGGAATAATTTAGGTTACCAGGGTGTTGGTATTGTTGAGGCTAATGGTCATAGTGGGGGTATCTGTGTTCTATATTCTAATTCAAATATTTCTATGAGAGTATTGGATGTAGTTGATCAATGTATCAATTTTGAAATCACTCTGGGCAATACTTCTAGTTACTGCAGTGCGGTGTATGCTAATCCACATATACATCGGCGTAAAGAACTGTGGGGTGACTTGACAATGATTGCTAATATGATCCAAGGACCTCGGATTGTATTAGGGGACTTTAATGATGTTCTGTTGCAGAGTGAAGTTAGAGGGGGGAAGTTTAGACTTGCCAGAGCAGAATAATTTGCAGAAATATTGGAGGATTGTGGGCTATTGGGAGAAGATTCACTTGGCACAAGAAGGTGAAAGGTGGGGTGCAGGTGGCTAAGAAGCTTGATGGAGCAGTCATCAACCAGGACTAGCGACTAATGTTTTCGGAGGCTTATACTGAGGTGTTGGCACGCCTTCACTCTGATCATTTTCCGTTGTTCACTAGGTGCAAGATGGCAGAGAGGGCTACCAAGGGCCATCGTCCGTTCAGATTCCAGGCTGCATGGATGACTCATCCTCTTTTTAGGAATGTTGTTCATACAGCCTGGAATAAAGGAGTCCGGATGTGGTCAAATATTTGTTGGAGGTTCAAAAAGATGTAACTAACTTCAAAAAAAAAGGTTTTTGGCAATATTTTTGTTAAGAAAAGGGAGCTGGAGAGGCTTTTGAATGACGTTCAGATTACTCTGGAGAGTCGGGAGGATCAACAGCTTAGGATCAAAGAGCAAGTTTTGCATCAGGAACTGAATGCTGTCCTTCTTCAAGAAGAGCTGTTGTGGTATAAAAAAATCTGGAGAACAATGGGTGAGATGTGGAGACAGAAATACAAAATTTTTTCATCTGCAGATGGTTATTGGGCGAAAGAGGAACAAAATTCATGGGTTGTTTTTGGAGGATGGGTCTTGGGCCACGGAGACTTCGACTATAGAAATGGCGGCAAATTCTTTCTTTCAAAAACTCTTTTCTACAAGGGAGGATATTGACCTGGACGCCATGGGCCTTTTCCTTGCCCGTCTCTTAGTACTGAGGCTTGTCAAAAGCTAGTGGAACTAGTGACGTCTAAAGAGATTAAAAGAGCTGTGATAACCATGAGTTCATTTAAAGCCCAGGGCCAGATGGATTTCAAGCAATTTTCTACAAAGAATTATGGGACTATCTTAGCAATGACGTGTGTGGACTGGTCAAGCGAGCCTTTGAGGGTGAGCCAATGAATGCAGCTATTTTCGATACTCTCATTGTTCTAATTCCTAAAGTGGAAGTTCCCTCTTCCTTACGGGAGTTTCAGCCTATTAGCTTATGTAATGTAATTTATAAAATTGTCACAAAGGTTCTAGTTAACAAGTTCAGACCTTTCCTGTCGGAGATCATTGGTCCTTTGCAAGGAGGGTTCATTTCAGAAACAGGAACCACAGAGAATATTATCATTGCTCAGGAGATTATGCACTTCATGAGGAAAACCAAGTCTCGAAAAGGGACCATGACATTCAAGATTGATTTAGAAAAAAAACTTATGACAGGGTAGACTGGCGTTTTTTGGAAGCTACTTTGGTCTGGTTTGGGTTTTCAAATGCTACCATTAATCTTATATTGAATTGTGTGACTTCCTCTTTGTTAGCAGTTTTGTGGAACGGGAACATCATCCAAAATTTCAATCCAAAGAGAGGGTTGAGGCAAGGAAATCCCATGTCTCCTTATCTATTTGTACTCATCATAGAAATGCTTGCCTGCTTTATCTCTCATAGAGTTTCCCAAGGTTTGTGGAATCCGGTAGCGGTTTTTCGGAACGGACCACGACTCTCTCATTTGATGTTTGCAGATGATCTTTTACTTTTCTGTAAGGCATGGAAAGCTCAAGTAGTAGAGGTTATGCATTGTCTGGACTTGTTTTCTAAAGCATCAGGTTTGAAGGTAAATCTTCATAAGTCAAAGCCCCAGTGTTCCAAGAGGGTGTCGGAGAGGAAAAAGATTCTCTCAGGGGTCTCTAACATCCGATTCTACAATGATTTGGGTAAATACCTGAGAATTAACATCGGTCATGCCAGAGCTTCCAGGAAGACAACTCAGGAGGTTATTGAAAAAATTTCGAGGAAGCTCTCCAGTTGGAAAGGATGCCTGCTGAATAAGGTAGGGATGCTTTGTCTTGTTAAATTAGTTATGGCCTCTATCCTGGTTTATAAAATGCAAATTTCTCTTCTCCCGAAGTATGCATGTAATAAAATTGATTTCTTGATGAGACAGTTCTTGTGGAAAGGCCAAGCGACCGACAAAGGCTGCCTCTGGTCAGGTGTGAGGTCGCCATAACTCCTACAAAGGCAGGAGGATTGGGTATTAGGGATATTTTCTGTGCTAACATGGCGCTTCTGGAAAAGTTGGTATGAGATTGTCTAAATAATAGTGAGAAGTTGTGGATGCAGGTTCTGAAGCATAAATATCTCAGGAATCAATTTGGTATGAACGAAAATAGTAGAAATTCTTCATCAGCTACCTGAAAGAACATTGTTAGTGCCTATGAGCATCTCAAGGAAGGGCTTCATTAAAATATTGGGGATGTCCACAAATCAGTTTGGTATGATGAGTGGACTCCTTTTGGCAAGCTTTGCAACCTTGTTCCTTATGTACATTTTTTCTGAATCAGATTTCATAGTAGCTGACTTGTGGAAATGGGTGTCTTGGGAGGTTGATAGTCTTACCACGCCTATTCCGCATGGGATTAAGCAGTTTATTTGTGGTCTGAGATATCCTAGTTTGATTGAGTTGGAGCCACAGTGGGAGTGGTGGCCTGCAGCAACAAAAAAAGTATAGTATAAGGGAGGGTTATAGATGGTTATTAGAGAAAATATTAAATTAGAATGCCAATAGTAACTGGATCTGGTTGTGGAATACAAACATTCCAGAGAAGTTCAAATTTACTATGTGACTTGGCTTACATGATGCTCTACCAACTGAGACCTTTCGATTCAAGTGGCATTTAGCTTCTTCAGATATGTGTAAGAGATGTAACAAGGCGTAGGAGACTATGGAGCATTGCCTTAGAGACTGTGAACGATCAAAGGTAATTTGGCATATGTTGGATCCTAGTATCCTGGACTCGACGGCTGGTACTGCTCTTGAAGAGTGGTTTCGGAAGGCCTTAGCTAACAATGAGGCGTCTTTTGGTGCAAGACTTTGGTAGGTATGGAGACATAGGTGCAATGACATATTCAATACTGACAACCTTTGGACAGACCACAAGGTTGTTGGCTTGGCCAGAATTATCGCCAAGGACTTACTGATTTACAGAAATCGAAACAATGCCTTTAGGTCTCTCCGAAATTGCCTGTGTTGAGAACCACCGGTAGGCAACAGTTTTAAAGTTAATTATGATGCAAGCTTGTATTTGGATTCAAATTTAGCGGGATTTGAGTGTATTATTAGGGATTCTAAGGGAGATTGGATCTCGGGCTGCTCTGGAAGCATTCCCCTGGTCTATCATCAGATGTGAATTATTTGCTGCTTGGAGGGGGATGGTTTTAGCTTGGGATTGTGGTTTGAGGGATATTATATGTGAAACGAATTGCCTTGACATTCTACCCATCATGCATGAGCTTACAAGTGGGTATTCATCTGAAGTGACAGATTTGGTTCACAAGATTCAAGAGCTTTTATCTCGTCTTTGGCTTGTTCACGTTGAATGGGTGTCTCGATAAGCAAATAGAGCTGCAAATTGGATGGCTAGATATGGTGCCAAGAGTAACTCTAATCATGTTATTTGATCTGAGTTTTATGTTGATCTCCAGCAAATCATCTGCTTGGATATAAGATAGTGTTTGCTTTGTTTCTTTCCATATTTAGACACAAAAAATATCCTTAATAAATATCTCAAATACACTTTTTTTAGTTAATTTTCTAGCGTGTAATTTACGAAATATTTTAATATTAATAAAATATTAAAATATTATTATTATTCATGTAAAAAATATTTTATATTTTACATATTTGTCGTGTTTTCGTATCTTATAAAAATTTAAATTTTGTGTATCAGTGCATTCCATATCGTGTTATATCTCAAATTCATGTTAGTGACCATATATCATAAGTCTGTTATAAAAAATAGGGTTAAGTATGATTTTGATTCTTAAGGTATAGGTCGAAAATTTTTTTCGTCCTCAACTTTTTTTTACATATAAAATCGTTTTTAATGTTTAACTTAATTTTAAAATTGTCATTTTCATCTAAATTTTAAATTTTATTACCAAATTACCTCTAATAGAAAAATTATAAAATAAAAAAAGGAAAAAAGAGAAAGAAATCGATGAGAGAGAGGAGAAATCATCGCGGGAGGGGGAGGAAATCGACACCATTCTTCTTCTCCTTTACCTACCATAGCGCCGCCGCACTTCTCTTTACCCTCCTCCCTCTTCTCCCTTTTGCGCTAGCTCTGTTGCAGCAAATTCTCTGTCCCCCTCTTTGCGAACCCAAAATCTCCTGATCCCTAGCGCTGCCATCGACACTCTGGCCGCCGCGACGTCTCCCTCCTTTGTCCTTTTCCAACCTAGCCGTTCATCTCTACTCGCCCTCAATTCCCTCACTGAACAGAGACCACCGAAGCCGGCCTCTTTTCTCCAATAAGTTGCCAGCGACGTCACTGTCTTCATTAGCTTCTCTTTCACTGAACCAGATACAGAGGACAATCCATGTTCCACCTTCACCAGCAGCGATCAACATTGACACTGCAACTCCAGCTATTTTGTTTTTGTTTCTTTTGTTATTTACGTTGTTAGATTTGTTGATTTTGTATTTAATTACATTGTTGTTGACTCTAATTTCATTATAATTGATTCCATTATTTTTCTACTTTTTTTTTTATTTTTCTGCTTTTGATTATATTCTTCTACTTCTGATATTTTGTTAGTTAAAATTCTGTTTTAATTTTTTTATATTTGTTAGTTGAAATTTTATTGTTATTGTTAAAATTTTAGTTGAAATTTTAGTTGAAGAAAAAGAAAAGAAGAACAAATATTGCTGTAGTGGAGAAAAAGAAAAAGAATAATAAAAATTGAGTATTTTTGTGAAAAAGAAGAAGAGTATTTTAGTTTAAAGGATATTTTTAAAATTAAGTTAAATATTTGAGATAATTTTGTATATAAAAAAGATTCAAAATAAAAAATTTTTTAACCTATATCTTAAAAATTAAAATCGTACTTAATTTTAAAAAATATTTATGTCAAATTAATATCAAATGAGTGTCATATTTAAAATGTGTTGATTAAAAGGCTCGACAACTTAATTAATAACCAATCGTTATCTGTTCCTTTAGTTAATACTTTGATTTCGTTTCTATGTTTATATGTCGTGTGTGTCTCAATCCTCAAACCAAATTCCTAACTTAATAATTAAACAGCACATACATGCATTATAAAATTAAAGCATTATTAACATGAGAATCAAAGTAAATACGGTATAGCAAATCTATCCAGAGAAATATCATCCAAATTTTATAAAGATAAGAAAGGATCAATAGTAGTATAAACCTGCAGTTGTTTTTGGGCACGAAACCAGGGACATCACAGAAAGATAGGGAATGAATACAAATTAAATTCAAAGTCAAATAAAATATACATTCAAAACAATGCTGTGAATTGAACACACTGAAGCTTAATTATATTAATTAAACCTACACAATCTTTATATGAACAATTATAGTTGCAACTTGGGACCAGTTAGAATGAAACAGTATCAATGTATATCCAAGAAATTCTTCATATTATACTTATTTATTTTAATCTACAGTTATCCAATTCGGAGACACAACTTGATTATTGGGACATATTCTTTAGAAGAGTGCTTATATACCAGGTAACAAAAATTATTATTATTATTATTATTATTATTAAATAATGTCAAGTATATAGATTTTTTTAATCTTAGACTATGACAAGGAAACTCAACGAATACAGATTAAACAAAACAGAGTTGTTAATAAAGACGATGCTATATTGCTATCTGCCAATGAAGTTTGATTTCAACGATGTATAAGATTATATTATAAAGAAGCTTAGCTAGATTAAAATAGCAAGTTACAGCTTATGATGATATTACTAGTCTTTTATTTAGGGGCGAAATTATGGATAATGAAGTTTTAGGCTAGGGTCAGCCATATTTTAATAAGAACCATGGGAATATATCCCAATTGAGAGTTAGAAAATATGGAGGTAGAATTAACAATTATTCATCTAAAAAATAGTAAATTCATTAGTAAAATATTCCCTACCATTGACATTTTTCTAATAATGATTGAAGAGGAAACTCAATGCAAATATTAAACAAAAAACAGAGTTGCTATCCCCTAAAACAAGTTTAGTTTGCTTTCAGAGTTGAAGCCAAGGGTCTAAATATAATTAATAAACTGAACCAAATTATATTAAAAGAATAATGTGTATCCCATTTGACAATAAAAAAGAAGAAGAAGAAAATGCTAAGATATATAGTACAAAGTAAAACACTAAGAAAGATTACTTAGGAACCACGGTATGAAAAATAACAACTACACATTAAAGTATTTTGCATGCTTATCCAAGTTTGAAGAAGGAGTTTACACTTGTTATTATCTCAGAGTTATGGTAGCAAAAGCAACATTGTTAAACCATCACTATAAGAAGTAGAATTCGAAAGTAAACCACCGCTATCTATTGGTTTTGTGATATCATTAGACAATAATCACACACAAAGAACTAAAAATTTTGGTTGCATTACTATGTATCTTGAGGAAAAATATTATAAGTTTCGTATTTTTTAAGAATGTCAAACACAAAAAAAAAAAAGTCTTTAGATAGTTTATAAATATAACTACAAGATGTTTTTTACTCTATAAATCAATTTTAAGAATTGAGTTAGATCTACACGATCTCAATTTTTATATGGTATCAATGTCTATTCGATTTAATATTGTTATACCACTCACCTGCAAATATTTACGTTCGAGATGATCATTCTTAAACGTAAAAATGATATATTACAAGTTTCACATTTTATGAACTAGTTTTTAGAGTTGAATTACTACTCAATCTCAATTCTAATAGAAAAGAGTAGAAATAATAATTAATAATTCTCATCATTTATTATCTTTATATAAAAATAACTTTTTGTAAATAGTCATCTTTATATAACTTTATAATTTTAACTCATTATTATTCCATCAGCACTAACTTCTTTCTTTTTCAATACCACCTCCACCTGGCTTTGTTGTATTTTTAAAAAAATAAAATAAAATTATCCGATCCATTGAAATTTTCCACATGGCAATGCAAGTAACGTAAGTTATCTCTTTGTCATTCCTCAATAGGTATAGGCAGAATTGCTCGAATTCCAAACCAGTGCCACTTTTTTTCAATAAAAGTTAGTTAAAATGGTAAGTAAGACAGTGGATGAAAAGAATTAGTGTATGTTTTCTTACAAATAAAAATATTATCACTATTTTTAAAGTCATTATCTACTATTTATTAATATACATGCCGTATAGGCATTCCTTACACAAATAGAGAAAACTTTCGTTTTCTTAATCATTTATGAAAATAGGACTAATAATATAATTAATTAGAAAACAATTATTATTATTATTATCACATACACATACAACTTTCGTGTGTGAAAGAGCAATTTGCATAAAATAACTTCCCGATTGAGTTCACTCACTAAAATATTGTGCTGACACAGTGTAGTCAAAGCAGATAAAAAGATATTGATTTGGATATGTATTGTGATGACAAATTCAAAACTTAATTGGGAGTTGTTGCTATTTCATTTTCTCCCCTCAAAATTAACGGGCTAGATGTGTATAATTATATACCTACGCAAATTTATTTCGTCACCAATGACACACACAACTATAAACTAAAATAAGTTAAAATTTAGAATAATATTCTAATTTTTGTTGAAATAGTTTTGTTGGATATTTTTTTCGTAGATCTCAATTATTAAATTAGTTTTCAAAAGTTTTATCTGTATATAAATTAGTATTCACATTAACTTATTCGCTTACGTAGAAAGATTGATAATTTGATATGAGAATTTAATTTTTTTTTTTAAAGAATTTCATGTTATTTTTTAAGTAATGATAAGAATTAATTTGTTTGATTTTTTTTTTAGTATAATTGAATGTGAAATTAATTTATCTGACAAAATAAATAATTAAAACTTACTAAAAACTAAAGTACAATGTTTCACTAAAAATATTTAGAAACTAATTTAGAATATTTACTGTTCATCTTATGCACATAAAACAAGTATATTAAGCGTCCTATAACTTAAAATTTGGTACATTCTTTTATAAATGAATGAATATTATATAATATTTTTTACTTAACCGGTTTCATAGGTCATAAGAGAGTTAAATATAATTTTCTCATTTCATAATATAGCATAACGTTATACTATATTAAAAAATGTTCCCGATGTGAGATTAGGATTACTTTTTATAGTAGTCGAATATAAATTTATAGGATGAGAATATGAGATTGCATA
Source organism: Arachis ipaensis (assembly GCF_000816755.2). Classification (NCBI taxonomy): domain Eukaryota; kingdom Viridiplantae; phylum Streptophyta; class Magnoliopsida; order Fabales; family Fabaceae; genus Arachis; species Arachis ipaensis. The sequence continues at coordinate 15,264,913 of NC_029791.2, read as the reverse complement.
AATTTTTTTGCTCTGAATCAATATCTCCACAAGGGTGGAACTGTACTTTTAAAAAATTCTGATACTTAAAAGACGGTGATAATGTCCGTATGCCACCAGCGCCATCTGTAGTAGGATTACTGCCAGTGATTTGTATCTGGGTCTGGTACATCTTCATCTGAGCCTCCATACACTACATTTACTCCAGCGACTCCCTAAACACCAGCCTGAGTAGGACTCCCTAAACCTCAATGGCGTCCTCCCCAATTTGCTGAAACTGCAGGGATTGCTGAGTCGCGGTCTCTAGTCTCTGTGTGTAGGATTTCTGTACAATTAACACAAGTTATTACTGTGATTAGTAAGACAGATATACATTTAATCTCTACTAATTTCATAGCAGAAGATAATCAGATGTGTGAGTATATACATTTAATCTCCACTAATTTCATAGTAGAAGATAATTAGATGTATGTTTACTCACATAATGGTCCTGATATCATTGATAAGCAAATCTCGCTTTGTTCTCCTTCAACGTGAGGGTGTACTTGAACGTCTCCGCCAATGTGGCATTGCAGTCCAACGACTTCGACTACACAAGTTGCAGTGAAATACAAAATTATTAGAATGCCTTTTAATGATATGCAAAACAGATAACATAAGAAAGTTATTAACAATATTAAAGGAACTACATACCAGCCTGGCCTTCATCTTTATGAAGGCTACTGAGCTGTCGGGTACTTGGACGACCTGACCGATGCCTTGTTAGCTCGGTTGGTGAGACGCCGATGCCTGAACCCTGTATCAGTCTCCCAATGAGCTAACAGGCCCTTCTTTATCTCCGGTTGGAGCCAGCCCGTTCGCTAGTCTCGTTATGGACGAACATCATCTTGCATCTGCTGGAGCCGCCAACCCATCCTATGGTTGAATATCTTTTGGATGGCCAGGTCGTGCTCAGCATCCCAAATAAAGTGCAGCTCCAACAAAGAAGATTTAAATTTAGTTAAACAAGATAGAAGATATAAACTAGCTAAAATGGTTTAAAACAAAAATAATGAAAGTAATTACCACCCATTTCTCAAACCAGGGCTGCCTGGTCTTAGCGGAGATCTTCATGTAGCTGGGCCAGAACTAGTCGTAGATCAGCTTGATGACATTCGTCATCTCCTGAGTATACACATTCGTGTTTGGTAGAAACCTAACAACAACCCATAAACAAGAATCAACCATAATCATTAAATCTAGAAAACAAGAATCATTAAAACTAGAAAATAATAACCAGCAATCCAAATCAACCTAAATCCACCAAACAAAAATTAGGTTTCAAGAACTTTCAGCAATAATAGGAATCATAATAATGAAATCTAGAAAACAATAACTAGCAATCCACATCAACCTAAATTCAATAAATAGGAATCAGGTTTCAAGAACTTTCAGCATTAACAGGAATCATAATAATTGAAACTAGAAAATAATAACCAACAATCCACATCAACCTAAATCCACTAAACAGAAATTAGGTTTCAGGAACTTTCAGCATTAACAAGAATCATAATCATTAAAACTAGATAACAATAACCAGTAATCCACATCAACCTAAATTCACTAAACAGGAATCAGGTTTCAAGAACTTTTAGCATTAATAGGAATCATAATAATTAAAACTAGAAAATAATAACCAGCAATCCACATCAACCTAAATCTACTAAACAGGAATCATGTTTTAGGAATTTTCAGGAATAACAGGAATCATAATCATTAAAACTAGAAAACAATTATCAGAATTTCAAATCAACCTAAATCCGCTAAATAGGAATCAATTTTCAGGAACTTTCAGCAATAACAAAAATCATAATCATTGAAACTTAAAAACAATAACCAGCAATCCACATCAACCTAAATCCACTAAATAAGAATCAAGTTTCAGAAACTTTCAGCATTAGCAAGAATCATGATCATTAAAACTAGAAAATCATAACTAGCAATCCACATCAACCTAAATCCACTAAATAGGAATAAGGTTTTAGAAAATTTCAGGAATAAGAGGAATCATAACCATTAAAACTAGAAAACAAGAACCAGCATTCCAAATCAACCTAAATCTACTAAACATGAATCAATCTTCAGAAACTTTCAGCAATAACAGGAATCATTTATCATTGAAATTTAAAAACAATAACCATAAATTAACACTTAAATCAACTAAACTAGAAACAATTCAGGCACTTTCAGTGATAACCATAAACAGAAAATACATGAGCATTGAACGTGATACTTACCATGTGCCATCATCAAGATAAATACGCAACCGTACGATGGGAGGTGGTGGAAGGACATCAGTTGCTGTCTCACTTTCGTGACTGTACTCTAGGGCCGCGGCATCTGTTGCTGGAGTCGGCGTCGCCATGGATGCGAGCTGCTGAGTGATAGGATGTGGCATCATCGCCGTGGACGGCGGCACGTAGTTGGGGTTAGAGATCATGATGAACGGCTGGTTCGCTAAACCCATAACCTGTGGCGTGATGGGGTGGTCGGAGTAGAGGGAGAGGATCCAAAACTCCCGGAAGCATTGGAAGAAACCCTCCCTTTATGCCGACCACGGCTATGACCACGACCAGCAGCCTAATTTGCAGCACCTCTTCGTGTCGTCATGTTTGCATATATCTAAACCAGCAACAATATTCAAACAATTTCAAATAACTCCAGCAACAATATTCAACAATTCAATTCAATCATAAAAACACTTTTTAAAGTTGAAATTCAAAGTTCAAATTCAAATTTAAAATAAGAAAAACCAATTCAACAATCAACAAAATCTCAACATATTCATAAACTCAAATTCAGTCATCTTCAGACACGTATGAAAATGCAGTCTCCATATTAATCATATACATCATCTAACTAGGTTTCATAGGAAAAAGGAAAGAAATAATTAAATAGAAAACAAAAATTTTTCACTCTAAAAACAAAATCTGTTAAGATAATGCTTCATTCAATATATAATTTACATACATGTGGATATAATCTATTAAAAGAAAAACAGTTGAATATAAACAACCAGATATAAACACCTGTCTCCACTTTCATCAAACAGAAGAAAAGGTTAAACTAATTTTCTTTTTCAAATATGCATTCTTAATAAGCAACATATGCTTCAATATAACTTAATTTCTCCATTATTTTTGGATCTGTTAAAATGGATAGCTTGACAATTTTTTCAATTTCCAACAAAATATTTTGGCCTAATATAGAGATTTTAATTAACTCAATATAGAGATTTCAATTAACAAAACACAGTATAATCTAATCGAATTTCAACATGGATTAGCATTAAGCAGGCAAGCTTCTATTTTTAACATTCGCATTTGAATATGTTACCTATTGTTGCAAGGCAAAATTGATTCCAGAAGGTAGATGATACACGACAGCGTGCAGGCAGCACAACCACGAAAGCACAAACGACCTTCCACGAGCAGCAACAATCATCCACAGAGATGGCGGAGCGGCAGAGGGAGGCGCAGCGAGACGTGAGGAGAGAGAGAGATGAAGCTGGGCAATGGCGGTGCTGGCTCTATGGTGCGGCGCGGCGGCTCGGAGAATGGAAAAGATTAACGATAAAGTGACAAGGAGAGAAGAGGGAGAAGAAGAAGAATGAAAGGGTCTCAGTGGTGAATGGGCAAACGGAGAGGCGGCTGTGATGGTGGTGGTGTCGGCGACGGCAGATGGTGGTTTTGGGGAGAGGAAGGAAATGGTTTAGTGAGAGAGGGAGTGAATCTCAAATAAGGGAGAAGAGGGTTCGCGATTTGAATTTACATCCAGTTACCGTCGGAAAAATCCGATGATAAAGCATTGCGGGTCATCAAAACCCATCGTTTCTTGGTTTTACAGTCAGAAAAATTTGACGATAAAAAACGCGCTATTTTATTTTTGTTTTCTCCAAATATTACTGACGGATTTACCGTCGGAAACCAAAATCTTCCGGTAATTACTTAACTTTACGAATTTAATGCCATTACCGCCGATAAATCTATCATTATTCTATGACATTAAATCCGACAATACTCAATATTTTTTTTGTAGTGAATGCAGGTAGATATATTCAGTTAAGAATTAAATTTCTTTAATTTAGCAATTTGTAACTACTACTTATTTAATAACCATATAAAGTTTGAAAGGTAACTAACATGCAACTACTCATTATTTATTAACTAACAATATATATAATATCTCTAATAAAATTAATTTGACCTTATTTTATTTTCTGTTGATTCCAAATCTCTGTCTCTTATATACACCCATTCACACACAGAATTAAAGATGAGATAATGTATCAGATGTGGAATCACAATAAAGAAGATACTAGATTAATTAAAAGATCAAATAAAATGACATATATATAAAGAAAAGCTTCATTAGTGTTTTTGTTCCATAATATATCAAAACGATATAGATGGTGACTCCAAAATTAAAGTTACCAAAATGTTTTGTATATTTTAATAATAATTTTTTTGAGGATAAGTATATATGATTAATTAATTTGTTGTAGGAAGAATACTATTCTGTTTGAATTTATAATTCTATATTTATGTATATTAAGTCTTCTTTTCTAATTTTATCAGTCTCTTTTCTTTTTGCATGTATTTTTATTTGAACACCTTATCATTTTCTATTAATTTGTGTTGTTGAGATGTCCTTTTCATATAGGAAGAAAATAAATATAAAATAACTAATATAAAATTAGGAAGTGTAATTATTATTAATTAGAAAAAAAATGACCACTAACAAAATAAATACTTAATCAGGTTCCTTGATATTTGTATTCTTTCAGAGTTATATTATATTGTTTTCAAGATCATTACACTCACTAGTAAAATGTGAGTAATTTAAAAATCTTATACCTGTGTATCGCTAATCCCACAATTATATTAATAGTGAATTATGGTGTGCTATGCTAACGCAAAGTTGCAAAGATTCATTAAGTAGAAGACAAAAATTAAAGAATAACACCTAAACATTTAATTAGGTGGAATTAGTTACATTATTAATCAAANNNAAGTAACGCTAGATTATTGATTTTTATTTTTATTTATTCAATTTTTGTGTGTCTCCGTAGCTAAATATGAATTATTCTTTCATTTTTCATTTATTTATTTTGCTATTACATACTTATAATTACAAGATATAACATTATTCTCTTTTGGACTTAAAAAGTTGAAGTGTAAATTTTATATTAACTTTTTTTTTTGTCTTATGCTAATATTTTTAGAGAAACTCTTGAGAGCTAACATTACACCACCAACATTATTACAACTAACATTTAACTTAAGAAAAATAAATTCAAAATTCTTAAAAAGAATATCCAAAACTCAATTAAAAGAAATATTTAAAATCTAAACTTAATTAAAAGAAATATTTAAAATCTAAACTCTATACGGGACGACTTTTTAACAACTTATTATAATATGAATAATGCTATACATCTAAATTTTTTTTTAACTAAGTTCAATTAAATTAGTCTAATATAACAAAAATTAGTTATGTCTAACATTATTCAATCTTATTGTTTAACTTAATTGGATTTAGTTAATAAAAAAATTTAGATGTGTAATATTACTCTTATAGTATTGGCCGAAATTAATTGCTATAATATGAATTCCTTAGCATTATATTTTATTAATAATAAAGATCAAACAAATTATGAATAATTATACCTCAAATGGTTATGTTTTAAATAACAAAATAAAAAATCAACTTTTAGTAGTTAATATTATATAGTCATTTTAGTGTTTAATTTATAATTTAAAATTAGAATTAAATATTTAAAATTTAAAATATATAAAATAATTTGAAGTATATATATTTTTTATTAATATATATTTCTAAATTAAATAATTGTGATGAATTTTGATTTCACCAATAATATAGTGAAAAAAGCGTTCAATATTTAGTGTAAGATTTAGGTGGAGAAAAGTCACAATTTTATCAGAGTATTGTAGAATTTTTTATTATTTTACATTTTTTCAAGTTGGTGACTATGTTTATTTAGAACTTCAATACCATATGTTTGTACATCTAATAAAACCTGCATAAATACTCTATATATCGTTAACAATGTTGTTTAGTAGTTGAAATTTAAAATCAAAGAAATATTGTATGCTCGAAGGATTTACGTCCTTAACTCTTAAATAGATTTTTATTTTAAAATGATATTTAAATTTAAATAATTTCAAAAATTTATCTATGAGTAGTTACTGAAAAATCGTATCAAATTCTAAATAACAAATTATATCAATTCAAATTTCAATTTCAAAAATTTTTAAAAATGATTTAAAATAATTATATATATAATACAATGTATCATAATATGGTAATGAATGAGATTTTTTTTTGTTATTATTTGAAAAAAAAATAATATAATATAATATAATATAATATAATATAATATAATAATGTATCATAATTTGAAAACCATATCTTAATGGAAAGCTTTGAACCAGTTGAAGAAAAGACAGAACAAGGTAACCCTAATCCCATGAACAATGAGATGGATCAAGGTCGGTGTGATCGAGAAACTAAGTTAATGGCAGCATTCTTGAAGAATCAAATTAATGAGAAGCAAAGGGTTCCTCAGATCATGAACGAGGGTCTTGTTTTATCCATGATCAATCACCAGAATGAGGGTTACGCTTACCATAGACAAAAGTATCTTGTCACAAACAACCCTTTCAAGAATTTCAGGAGCCACGAAAAGAAGTCTGTGAAGAACAAAATACACAAGTGGTTTGGAATGAAATCGAACAAGCATCGTCATAATAATAATAATCCAAAAGCTAAAGCTAAAGCTACCGCCGAAGACAACGAATATTCATTATTTTCTGCCGCTTTCTCTAAAAGTGTTCTCTAAAAAGTGTTACACAAGAAGAAGGATGATGTTGAGATGTGTTCTATGGCGTCTTAGCTTATTCCTTTCTAACAAGGTATATATGAAAAGTGTTCTTTCAGTTTATTTAGTTTTTTTTAAATATATTGAATTTTTGTGTAATTTGCTCTCTTTAAGAATTTGGATTCTCTAAATTTTAAATTTTTATTTTATGAAGTTAAGTGTGATATCTCATCTTTAAATAGTTTTTTGCTCTCTCATATTTTTTCTTGGTCTTATCTGTGAAATAAACGGTGAGAAATTACATGGTTTTATTTTAATTTATATGGTTTTTTTTTTCAAGATTTTAAGAAATTACAAACCTTTTGAAAGGTTATATCTTCTTAAATTAAAATTACAAACTATTTGTATGAGTTACCAACTATTAATTAATTATTTGATTTAAACAATTTGAGTAGTGTAACACCCTACCATACAGAGACTTATGCTTAAGTCATAATTCAGAGATGGCAAGGTACTACGACCTCTAAAACCAAATTTTTGTACGTATAGTAGTATGAATAATTGAATATAACTAGGAGCCTTTGTAGAAAAAGGGGTAAACAAAAACCGTAACTCGAACGCGCAACACTCCGATCGATAACGTAACGAGTAAAGGATAAGCTAACGCAAGATCATATGTATAAAGAGTGTCAAAAACGGGAATATCAAGACTCAAAATCCGGCTGCGAAGATAACCGGTCTGAGCATGATCCATATCCATCACCCTCACTGGTGAATATTTATCCATCACCATCACTGGTGAATATTTATGGGGGCGAGCTCATCCGGGCCTTTCACAGTGCCCGGCCACACTTACGACATTGGGTTAACAGAGCTTCGAGTCTCAACCTGAAGAACATGGTGGCTAGCCATTGCTACTGCCCAGGGAAACCCTCATCTCCAATGGTGGAAGTGCAAACATTCACAATTCAATCAACAGCATATATGCATTTATACTTAGCCATAAACATGCCTCCGCCGTCACACGGCATAATCCAGCCATCCGGCTCATGGTTAAATCCATAACCAGCCAATTCATTAACAATTACTTCGGCCCATGGCATAACAAGCACTTCCACCGTCATTCTCCGCATCTCACATAATCATCTTTGATCCTCAATGATCATTCATTTTTCCCTTGCTTCACTCGCAAGTTACCACATTCACTAGCCCTTTTTCTCATGCTAGGCATATCATAATGATTTAAGACATAAGTGGTAAGATCGGAGGCTTAGAAGTATGAATTTTGGCTTTTAAAACTCAAAAATCAACTTTGGGATGAAAACAGGGCCACGCGTACGCGCAGTCCACGCGCACGCGCGGATGGCCACAAAACTCATCGACGCGCAAGCGTCATACGCGCGGACGCGCGGGTTGAAAAATATCCAAACGGCGCGCAAGCGTCAGCCACGCGTACGCGCGGATACATTTGTGCCCCAGGCACAAAACTGGCACAACTTTGGCACAACTCTCGGGAAAATGGCTGGGCATTCGATGCAGCGCATCGACGCGCTCGCGCACACCACGTGCACGCGTGGATGGTGCTTTCTCGAAAAACGGCGCGTACACGCCAAGTGCGCCTACGCGCGGGGGGTGATTCTGCTAAAATTTTTCTAAGTTAAAAGCTGCAGAATTCACAGATTCAACCCCCAATCTTCCAACGGTCATAACTCTCTCATTTTAAATCATTTTTCACCCCGTTCTTCGAACGGCATGGACATCCCGGATCCAATTTCATTTCTAAACAAATTTGGCACAAATCAGAGATCCGTAGTCCAAGTTATGTCCCGTCAAAGTATGCCCAAAAACCATGTTTTCATACAAAACCACAAAGTGCCATTTTCAAAACAAGCCACTTTCAACTCTTTTCAAAATCAATCAAAACATGCCAATTTCAACCCTTCTCTTTGAAATCATTCAAAATGTACCAAATTCAACAACAAGCCATCCTCAACTCACATATTGACATTTTACCAAAATTCCCAAAACCACATCCAACCATTTTAACACTCCTCAATCAAATGGCTAAAGGACAAACACAATATCATGTCATACATCCTTCCTCATCCCAATTTCCAATAATACCATTTCTAATCAACAATCACTATACATAATTAACATCATACTCACCATCAATATGGTACCACCTACCAATTCAACCTTCATCATCCATCAAGCATATACCACAACATGCATTTCTCATATATCACACAATCAAGGCATCAATATTCATAATCACATATATGAACACATCATATATCTCAACCATTCAACAACACCAACAATTCAATGCCTATCTTAGGGCCTCTAGCCTAAGTATTTCCTACCACATTACATATTAGATACGGGAAACCGAAACCATACCTTAGCCGATTTCCCAAGCTCAACCGGAGCACTTCCAAACCACTTGTCCACAAGCTCTCAAGGTATCAACACCTCCAAGAACAGATTTTTATCACACAAAACCCTCTTTCAAGCTTTCCAAAATCACCAATCAAGCTCCAATATTCACATATACACAACCTAAGCCACAATCATCATACCCATACACAACATCTCAATACCCAAACATCATAGAACAACAAATTACACTAGGGTTGAGAATCTTACCACACCCAAGGTCCAAGAAAACAAGATTAACCTTCTCCTTCAAGAGAGTTGGGTCCTATAACATCAAAGAACCCAAAATCTCAACACTTTTGCTCATGAAACTCGAAATCAAGGGCTGGAATTTCGAACAGTAAAACGTGGCTTACCTCAAGATTGATTGTATGGGTTTTGTAGAGCTCTCCGCGGTGAACGCGTGGTCGTAAACGGAGCGGTAATCGGAGCTATAGATCAAAAGTTATGGTGGTTTGAAGATCAACCAAGGGAGAGAACTTGAGAGAGTGTTCTTCCCTCCTCCATACCAATTTCAGCGTGTTTGAGTGCTAAGTGAGGAGAGAGAGTGCTGAAAACTAGGGTTTTAGTTTAGTTTAGTTAGGCCAAGGGCCCACTTTGGGTCCGGTTGGACCGGTTTGGCCCGTTCGGTCTAATCTTGGTCCGAATTCTATAAAATTGGTACCGAAATTCTCGTCTCAATCTCCTCTATCACATTTAGCCATAAAAATAACATTTTTGGCTTTCTAGAATAAATTCTCATTTTATGGGTTAGTTAGCCGTTAATTGACCGGGTCTTACATTCTACCCACCTAATTGGAAATTTTGCCCACAAAATTCAAATTCAATTACCTGAGAATAAATGCGGATAATCCGTTCGCATCTCCGACTCAAGTTCCCAAGTGTGTTCCTCAACACCGCCTCGACTCCAAGCCACTTTGACTAATGAAACCTCTTTTCCACGCAATCGTTTGATACTAGTATCATCAATTCTGACTGGAGCCACTGGAAGCGTCAAATCTTCCCTTAACTGAACCGATTCGGGTTCTAACACATGGCTAGCATCAGGGGTGTACTTCCGAAGCTGCGACACATGAAACACGTCGTGCAGGTTCGAAAGATGAGGTGGTAGAGCCATCCGATATGCCACTGGTCCGACCCTCTCGAGGATCTGAAATGGACCAATGTATCGAGGATTCAACTTCTTCGCTTTAATCGCCCTACCTACTTCTGTGGTCGGAGTAACCTTCAGGAAAACATGATCTCCTGCCTCAAATTCCAAGGGCTTCCGCCTCTGATCAGCGTAACTCTTCTGGCGACTCTGCGCCGTAAACATCCTATCTCGGATTTTCTTGACTTGTTCAGTGGTCTCAGCTATCATTTCCGGCCCCAACAAGCCTTTCTCTCTAGCTTTATACCAACATAGCAGAGATTGACATTTCCTCCCATACAATGCCTCATACGGAGCCATTCCGATGCTCGCATGGTAACTATTATTGTATGCAAACTCCACTAACGGCATATACCGATCCCAACTCGCCGGTTGGTCCAAAACACAAGCTCT
>NC_029791.2:15253095-15253931 GCF_000816755.2 Arachis ipaensis | reverse complement strand
GAACCTCTAAAGGTTGCAACATCCTGGAAGGTCTTTGATGTTCAATCTTTACCTTTTGGCAAGTTAAGCACTTTGAAACATATTCTGCCACATCATTCTTCATACCCGGCCACCAAAACATCGCCTTTAAATCATGGTACATCTTAGTACTCCCCGGGTGAATGGAGAATCCGCTTTTGTGTGCCTCCTTTAAGATATCTTGCCTCAAAGTACCAACATCTGGCACAATGATCATACCCTTGAATCTCCATAACCCATCTTTTTCTTCCGACACCCTCAACTGTTTTCCTTGCTCGATAGCCGGTAACACCTTCCATAACGCTTCATCATTTTCATGAGCCTTTAGGAGTTCGGACTTAAAGTCACTTGAGATTTCTAATCGGCTCAAACACAAGGTTCCAGATACTTCTCGAACACCAATTTTTAGACTCTCGAATCCCTTGAGCAACTTCTCCTCTTGAAGCATCATCCAAGACGCATATAACGACTTCCGACTTAACGCATCTGCCACTATATTCGCCTTTCCAGGATGGTAATTTAACTCAAAGTCGTAGTCCTTCAATAATTCCATCCACCTTCTCTGCCTCATATTAAGCTCTTTCTGATCAAAGAGATATTTCAAGCTCTTGTGATCAGAGAAGACTTGGAACTTAACCCCATAGAGATAATGCCTCCACACCTTCAAGGCAAACACGACCGCAGCGAGTTCTAAATCGTGTGTAGGGTAACTAACTTCATGAGGTCTCAACTGTCGTGAGGCATACGCCACCACATTATGATGCTGCATCAGCACGCATCCTAGACCCTTTAGTGAGGCATCACAGCACATCTCAAAT
>NC_029791.2:15249405-15253061 GCF_000816755.2 Arachis ipaensis | reverse complement strand
GAGATCATCAATTCTCGGCAATGGGTACTTATTCTTTATGGTGACCTTGTTCAACTGCCTGTAATCCACACAGAGCCGCATACTTCCATCTTTCTTCTTTACCAGTAACACGGGAGCACCCCACGGGGAAACACTTGGTCGGATAAAGTTCTTACCCAACAATTCCTCTAACTGAGACTTTAGCTCGGCCATCTCTAACGGTGACATCCTATAAGGAGCACTTGAGATTGGTCCCGCCCCAGGCACCAACTCAATAGCAAACTCGACCTCTCGGTTAGGTGGAAATTCCTCAATATCATCAGGAAACACTTCCGGAAACTCACACACTACCGGAATCTGATCCAACCTTTGATCATCACCCGAAACACCAGCGGTTAACAACAGGATACCCTGACATTCAATTCTAAAACAGTTCACCATCATCGAATTCAAGTAATAATTATTCACCACGACCGGCCCTTCTGTATCTTCCGGCATAAAGTACACCGACTTTGTAGAGCAATCAAGCAGAACATGGTTCTCAGATAACCAGTCCAATCCCAAGATAAGATTAAGACCGATCATCGGTAAGCAGATTAAATTATGGACAAAATCACGCTGCTTGAACCTAAACGAAACTTTCGGGCATCCTAGCCTAGTTACCATGGCTTCATGGGTAGCATTATACACTTTTAAGTCATAACCAAAGGTTACGATCTTCAATCCTAACTCATGGGCTTTCTCAAATGCAATGAATGAATGCGATGCTCCCGAATCAAATAAAGAATTTAAAGTTTGACCAGCCATTTCACAGTTACCTCGAATGAGTGTCTCGGATCCCTCTGCACCTACAGCTGAGGTGGTGAACACCCGACCAGTCTGTTGTGCTTTCCCAGCACCTGGCTTTTGCTTCTCCGGACAACTTGTGGCTTTATGCCCCGCCTTTCCACAATTGTAGCACAAACCCCATCCGGCCTTGCATGGTACTATCGGATGGTGACTTCCACACCTAGTACAAGCTTGATCATTCTGAGGCTGCTTCCCAAACCTTTTCCCTTGGGAGTAGTTGTTGTTGGGCCTCCTAAAAGAACCTCCCCTCTTAAAAGGTGGACCTCTAGGTGCAAAGCTCTTCCCTCGGTTCTGTGGGAATGATCCTTTGTGACTTCCTTTCTCAACGGCTGCCCTCTTCACGCACTCTTCAGCAACCCTATACTTGTTCACCAATTCGGAGAAAGTCCTAATCTCCGTTGGCCCCACTGAACCGAAAATATCACTCTGGAGTCCTCCTTCGTACTTAACACACTTCCATTCCTCATATTCCACCGGAGTCCCTTAACACATACGAGAGAATCTATAATAAGTATCTAAGCAAATACAAACAACCAAAGTAAACCCAAAAAGACAAAGATCTTCGCAACATCATAAGCTTCTAGCATGCCTCAGCGAGAAGCCTCGCGTCCTGCATCTGAAAACCACAAAATCCGCATGGGTGAGAACCAGAGGTCCCCAACATGGTAACAGCTTCCATATATATAATACATAATAATAGAGGAAAGCCGAAGGCAATCCTAGAGCTTCCCCCAGATAATATCAAAGCTTATAAACAAGCTAAACCGTAAGTGGCAACTGACTAAAGATCCTTCAGTCTAACTAATACTTCCCTTTCTAATTCCTTCAGACCTCCCAACCACCAACAAGAGTATAATATAGCAAACACAGTTATATCAGACAAGAGATTTACAAATAGGAACAGATAAGGCATTTAGGCAATTAGCAAGTAATATGCAGTCAAATAGGCAATCTCAAACAATTCAGGTAGTATGCTTATGATGCATGCCTGTCCCTAGTGGCTGATGATATCATCTGTCGGTTATAGAGCCAATCCGACAAGTCCTGGTAGCTAACTATTGGACTGTCCTTCTGTCGTGCATCCCCAACTCGAGTTATACTCATCATAAACTTGATCATAATCATGATCCATTTCCATCACCCTCACTGGTGAATATTTATCCATCACCATCACTGGTGAATATTTATGGGGGCGAGCTCATCCGGGCCTTTCACAGTGCCCAGCCACACTTACGACATTGGGTTAACAGAGCTTCGAGTCTCAACCTGGAGCACATGGTGGCTAGCCATTGCTACTACCCAGGGAAACCCTCATCTCTAATGGTGGAAGTGCAAACATTCACAATTCAATCAACAGCATATATGCATTTATACTTAGCCATAAACATGGCTCCGCCGTCACACGGCATAATCCAGCCATCCGGCTCACGGTTAAATCCATAACCAGCCAATTCATTAACAATTACGGCCCTTCGCCCCATGGCATAACAAGCACTTCCACCGCCATTCTCCGCATCTCACATAATCATCTTTGATCCTCAATGATCATTCATTTTTCCCTTGCTTCACTCGCAAGTTACCACATTCACTAGCCATTTTTCTCATGCTAGGCATATCATAATGATTTAAGACATAAGTGGTGAGATCGGAGGCTTAGAAGTATGAATTTTGGCTTTTAAAACTCAAAAATCAACTTTGGGATGAAAACAGGGCCACGCGTACGCGCACTCCACGCGCACGCGCGGATGACCACAAAACTCATCGACGCGCAAGCGTCATACGCGCGGACGCGCGGGTTGAAAAATATCCAAACGGCGTGCAAGCGTCAGCCACGCGTACGCGCGGATACATTTGTGCCCCAGGCACAAAACTGGCACAACTTTGGCACAACTCTCGGGAAAATGGCTGGGCATTCGATGCAGCGCATCGACGCGCTCGCGCACACCACGCGCACGCGTGGATGGTGCTTTCTCGAAGAACGGCGCGTACGCGCCAAGTGCGCCTACGCGCGGGGGGTGATTCTGCTAAAATTTTTCTAAGTTAAAAGCTGCAGAATTCACAGATTCAACCCCCAATCTTCTGACGGTCATAACTCTCATTTTAAATCATTTTTCACCCGTTTTTCGAACGGCATGGACATCCCGGATCCAATTTCATTTCTAAACAGATTTGGCACAAATCAGAGATCCGTAGTCCAAGTTATTTCCCGTCAAAGTATGCCCAAAAACCATGTTTTCATACAAAACCACAAAGTGCCATTTTCAAAACAAGCCACTTTCAACTCTTTTCAAAATCAATCAAAACATGCCAATTTCAACCCTTCTCTTTGAAATCATTCAAAATGTACCAAAATCAACAACAAGCCATCCTCAACTCACATATTGACATTTTACCAAAATTCCCAAAACCACATCCAACCATTTTAACACTCCTCAATCAAATGGCTAAAGGACAAACACAATATCATGTCATACATCCTTCCTCATCCCAATTTCCAATAATACCGTTTCCAATCAGCAATCACTATACATAATTAACATCATACTCACCATCAACATGGTACCACCCACCAATTCAACCTTCATCATCCATCAAGCATATATCACAACATTCATTTCTTATATATCACACAATCAAGGCATCAATATTCATAATCACATATATGAACACATCATATATCTCAACCATTCAACAACACCAACAATTCAATGCCTATCTTAGGGCCTCTAGCCTAAGTATTTCCTACCACATTACATATTAGATACGGGAAACCGAAACCATACCTTAGCCGATTTCCCAAGCTCAACCGGAGCACTTCCAAACCACTT
>NC_029791.2:15237750-15248314 GCF_000816755.2 Arachis ipaensis | reverse complement strand
AGGTCCAAGGAGACAAGATTAACCTTCTCCTTCAAGAGAGTTGGGTCCTATAACATCAAAGAACCCAAAATCTCAACATTTTTGCTCATGAAACTCGAAATCAAGGGCTGGAATTTCGAACAGTAAAACGTGGCTTACCTCAAGATTGATTGTATGGGTTTTGTAGAGCTCTCCGCGGTGAACGCGTGGCCGTAAACGGAGCGGCAATCGGAGCTCTAGATAAAAAGTTATGGTGGTTTGAAGATCAACCAAGGGAGAGAACTTGAGAGAGTGTTCTTCCCCCCTCCATACCAATTTCAGCGTGTTTGAGTGCTAAGTGAGGAGAGAGAGTGCTGAAAACTAGGGTTTTAGTTTAGTTTAGTTAGGCCAAGGGCCCACTTTGGGTCCGGTTGGACCGGTTTGGCCCGTTCGGTCCAATCTTGGTCCGAATTCTATAAAATTGGTACCAAAATTCTCGTCTCAATCTCCTCTATCACATTTAGCCATAAAAATAACATTTTTGGCTTTCTAGAATAAATTCTCATTTTATGAGTTAGTTAACCGTTAATTGACCGGGTCTTACAAGTAACCGCTAAAATAACATTTATATTATATCATTGATATCTATGGCAAAGAAATTTTGTGATGTTCTCCATTTTTTCACAAGGAGTTACACAGTTAATTAGACCACATTTAATTTGCTCACGAACATTCATAGAAATTTCATTTTCTCTCCTTTATTTTTATTTTTATTTTTATGTTCTTCAGAAAAAATAATTTAACAACTTTTTTGTTAAATTTTTGTTTTATCATGAGGCTAACTATCATAAAAATTAAGTGAAGAAAGACTACTTCAATATATACTTGTCTATTTTGGATTTAAACATTACCTATAATTATCCAAAAAAATACATTATATTTTCTTAATTTAATTATATTTTGGATAAGATTTATAATTTTATGCAATATACAATGTAAGATTCTGTCTCTGTTGGTCATATTCTAGTAGAAGACAACTTTAAAAAGCTACTTTTTAATTACTTTAAAAAATATTCTAATTTTTAAAAGATTTAAATACAAACTAATATATAATTTTTTTAATTTACTAAATGAACTTATACTTTTAAAAAGCACAAACATTTTTCAAAAAATTTTAAAGTAAGCCTTTCTTTACGCAACCTATTTCACTTTCTTATCCCGTTATCTTCACTTCTAGCTATTAGATTTTGCAAACCTAATTGATGTAAAGAAATAATTAAGAAGAAACTAAGAGAGAAGTTAATGATAAATAAACCAAAGATAAGGTTCTTACTAAATTTGGATAAGACATTTAAAAAGTGAAAGAAAATATACTTAATTAGTTAAGGCTAAAATTGTGAAAATTGTAACTGCAAGTTTATATGATTCATAGATATATATATATATATATATAATAGCAATAACAAAAATATTATTAGTAAAAAAAATGAAAATAATGTACTATGAAAGAATAAAAAATTCTTAGAAATATACACAAGTTGGTAAATCGTCAATTACCATAACCAAATTGATAACACAATGTTGTATGTTATCTTCTTTATGCCTCTATGGATATTAATATTACCACAGCCACATGTGTAAATAACATATCCTTTCTATCCTTTCACAATTTCAAGCTTGATTTTGTTTGCTTAATTATTTGGGTAATAAAATAGCAAAAGCTCAAAAGTCTTATTAATTTCATCTAAACTCTAAATAAATGTATGCATCTAATGTTTGTCAAAATTCTATGATGTTGAGGTAAAATTTGGATCGGAGATGAAGTTAGAGCTATGAGGGAATAGAGTAAATTTGAGAAAAATACAAAAGTAGAATTGTAATTATGGTTAATCTCAAGTTATTACAGTAACATTTCTAGTTATATATATAACTTGCCAGGATTTAGATCTAATTAATCAATTAGCTAGCTTAACCATACAAATAATTAACTTAGTGCCAGGTTGATAGATTAGTTCTAACTAACTAACTAACTGAATTCAGTTTTACTAATTTTAATCTAATTACAATTAACTTGGATTACACGTGAGTTAGATTTATTGTGGTAAGCTGCAGTGTTGAGCTTTCCTTTCATCCAATAGCCTCCCTCAAGCATGGAATGTAGACATCAATCATTCTAATAGCTTGTGATAAAATAATAAAAATGGATCGGGAGCCAAACTCTTCGTGAGAACATCTACAACTTGCTCTTTAGTGAGAATTGGCAGTAACTTGAATAACTCATCTTAAAATCTATCCATCATGGTGTGGCAGTTGATTTCTATGTATTTGATTCGCTCATGAAACACGGGGTTAGTTACAATATGCATAGCAGACTAATTGTCACAATAAATGATGATGAACTTGTTCATTGGTGTTTGAAAATCTCTCAAGATGTAACTCAACTATCTTCCCTGGTTTACTCTGCTTATGTCGAGGATCTAGCGACCATCACCTATTTTCTACTCTTCCATGAGATAATTGTTGATCCCAAGAAGAAGCAAAAATCTGAAACAAATCTTCGTGTGTCTGAGCAAATTTTCTAGTGTGAATCTAAGTATCCAGTTATGAACAGATCTGGTAATAAGATAGTAACGAGAATACCTCAAACTGGTGCTTGTTTGATGTATCTGAGTATGTGTAAGACTGCTTTAAAATGTGCATCTGTTACATAATCCAAGTACTAACTCAACTTGTTGAATGAAAAAGAGATGTCAGACATTGTGTTTGTGAGGTACAATAACCTCCCTACAAACTTATGATAGGGAGTGAAATCAGGGAGAGGATTCTCTGACGATTTCGACAATGGGGTGGCATAATTCATTGGCGTCGAAATGGGTTTGGCATCTAGCATGTCAAATTCATTGAGAAGATCAATGGCATATTTTCTCTGTTTCATGACAATGCCTTGCTTGTTGCGAGCAGTTTTGAAACTCCGGAAGTACTTTAAATTGTCAGTGTCCTTAATTTTGAACTTGTCATCCAAGACCTTTTTTACTCTATTAATTTCAAGCATGTTGTTACCAACCAAAACCAGATCATCCACATAAACCAGAATGACAGTGAAATCATCTCTAGTCCCTTTAGTGAATATGGAAGTATCTGCCTTGGATTGAGTATATCCTAAGGTTTTGAGTACGCTGCAGAGTTTGTGATTCCATTGGCGACTTGCCTGTTTAAGGACGTATAGTAAGCGTTCAAGCATGCAAACACTATTTGATGGAGCTGAAAGCCCTGGAGGCACCTTCATGTAGGCTATTTTAGGAAGATCGCCATGGAGGAAAGCAGTGTTTATATCAAGTTAGTGGAGAAACCAGCCCTCCAGAGCAAGAAAAACTCGAAAGATAGACATCTTGATCACTAGACTGAATGTGTCAAAGAAGTCGAAACCAAGCAATTAAGTGTAACCTTTTGCAACCAGTCTTGCTTTGTATCATTCTACACTCCCATTAGGCTTCAATTTGATTTTGAAAACTATTTGCACCCCACTGCCTTCTTGCTTTTAGGTAAAGAAGTTATGATCCAAGTCTTATTATCTTCAAGAGCTCGAAATTCACTTTTGATTGTATCTTTCTAGCAATTATGCTGGATTGCTTGCTCATAAGTTTGTGACTCCGTGATGTTGTCAATTGCCAAGGTCAGAGCTTTGTGGGTAGAAGATAGCTTATTGTATGAGAGATATTACGAGAAAGGATATTTGGTAGATGAAAATGATGGTTTCTAATTAACTTTACTGACCTGTGGACATTGGAAATCAGAAAGATATGCAGAGGTTTCTTAGCTCTAAGTGACCTTCTAAGTGGTGCTATAGTGTTAGTATTGTGTGGTAGTGATGCATTAGTAATAGAATTAGTGGATACATGATGTGAGGGAGGTGTAAGTGACAAGTGAGTGGGTGCATTAGTGTTACGTGAAGTATTAATAGATGTATCATGAGATGTTGAAATGTCTATAATTTAAGACGTGGACAGTGTTGTGATGAGATTCTACATTAAGAATCTTATGTGTGATGGACATAGGAGGATCGAAGACATCATTAAAAAAATGATTATGATGAATTTGGTGATTATGCATTACACATGTGATGTAACAGTATTAGAGTTAGCTGAACTAGATGAAGAATTTTGATGAAATGAAAAATTTGTTTCATAGAAGATGACATTTCTTGAAATGAAGGTGTCATTAGTATGTAGGTTCATCAATACATATCCTTTAACACCAGATTTAAAACCTAGAAAAATTGATTTCCTTGCTCTTTTTTCTAATTTTGTTCTATGTGCAGTGAGTGTTGTTGCAAAGGTTAAAAATCTAAAGGTTTTGAGGTGTTGGATTGAAGATATCTCATCAAACATTATTTGATATGGACTTTTGGAGTGTATTGAAGAGCTTAGGATTCTATTTATAATATGAATTGAGCAGTGGCAAAGTGCAAAAATTATTTTGGTAAATTGCTCTCAAATAGAAGAGTTCTAGTCATGTTCAGAATCTTTTGATGCTTCCTCTCTATCACTACATTTTATTGTGGATACTCAACACAAGTAGTTTGATGGGTTATACCTTTTGAACGATAAAAATCATGCATAATGAATTTCTTGTCATTTGTCAATTCTAATGATTTTGATGGTTTTATTGAATTGGGTTTCAATTAACTTAACAAAAGCTTTGACTAAACCATCTGCTTCCATTTTAGGTTTCATGAAATAAGCCCAGTTGAACCTACTAAAATTATCTACAATTATTAAAAAATATTTGTAAACTGTAATAGATGAAACTACTAATAGTCCCCAAATGTCAATATGCAGCAAGTCGAAACATGTTTTAGATTTAATGACACTGTTTGAAAAAAGAGTTCTTTTTCTGTTTTGCATAATGACAATGTTCACAAGGTATAGTGTTTATTATTGACAAAAAAAAATCACAATCCTTTTTCAAAATATCTAATCTTTCTAATGATATGTGTCCTAACCTACTATGCCATATATCTTTGGATGCCGAATCTGTGGTGAGTGTTGCTATGAGTGCAAGATTGTACTTATTTTGTGGTGTATGCAAATCTAAATCAGTGCATGACTTGAACTCCAATATCTACATCCCAGCTTTAGCTCTAGACATGCCAATCATCTTTACGATTTTCTATTTCTGTATCTTATAATGTAACTCATCAAACAAGAATATGTAATGTAGACTTTTTGTAGCTTTAGATATGGAGATTATGTTGAATGAAAATCAAAGGACATATAAAATATTTGTAAGATACAAGTTGTTTTAAAAATATATTGTGCCACAGATGGTGGAGACAGTGTTTGAGCCATCAGGCAATTGAAGATTAATTGGATTTATTTTATAGTAGTTTTTGAAGAATTTTAGAAAAAATGACACATGTGTTGTTGCTCTAGTGTCTAAAATTTAATTATTTTGCTTCAATTTGTGACTTGATATTGACAAAATGTGATATATACCTTGAGAAGGGTTTGCATTTCAATTGGCTGATTTTTGTTATGAGCAATCTCACCAGCATCATCTTAAAATAGAGCAATAAGATCTTGTCTTTGCTCTTTGGAGAATAGAGAACTTAGTCCATTGCCATCATTTCCTGAGGTTGAACTACTGACTTTTTTAATTTCATCATCAGTAATTTTCTTGTTCACTGCTCTTGAGGCTGAGTTTGCTGAATTCTGGTTGTAGTGTAGTGAAAAATCATGTTTATGGTAGCAAGTGTCAATTAAGTGACCCGTCTTGCCACAATGAGAGCACTTTTTAGTTGCTCATTTTCATCCTTGGCCACAGCTTCTTCCAGCTTTCCCTCTCCCTCTTCCTCAAGAGTTTGTACCACTTCTACTCCAAAAATTACCAATAAAATCATCACTGTTGGAAGTATTTACTAGCACCTTTTCTTGACTTGATTCTATCATCTCTGTCTTTCTTGTTGTATTAGGAGAGAAAGAACTACGTTAACATCAGGGAGGGACCTCATCAACATTATGTTGGATCTAGCATTAGCAAACTCCTCATTTAAGCATCTTAAGAGTCTCATAACTTGCCCTTGTTTTCTGTATCCTCTTATGAGTTCTAATCCACATGAGCAATCTCCCATGCAATTGCACGCAGGGATCGGTTTGAACTCTTCTAATTCTTCCCAAAGAGATTCATCTTTGTGAAGAATGCAATGATTGACATGTTTTCCTGCCGGACAAATAAAAGTTCTTCTTCTAACTCAGCTATCTTGAAGAGATCTCCTTTATAGAATCTGTACTTTAAGTCTTTCGATAAGTCTGATGCTACATTACATCACATTACACTTTGAAAATTTTCGTTGCTCAAGGAAGCATGCAACCAAGAAAGAACAAAAGTGTTGCACCTATCCCAAACTTCGAAAGTGCAATCTGTCTTCTCAGGTTTAGGCAATGATCCGATCCATCAATGAATGCAAGTTTGTTCCTTGTTTTTAAAGACAACCACACTGATTTCGACCATGAGTGATAGTTCAAAATCGTTAAAAGGTTTGGAGTGAGTGTGATACTTGGATTCTCACTTGGATGTAGAAAATAGGGACTAGAGGGATCTTGCATTAAGCTCGTGCTCATTCTTGGAGGAAGATCTTGCATCATGTCCATGTTGGCTCTGACAAATTGAGTGATCTGTCCTTGCATTATTGCGAACCGATCCATCAATGAAGCTAACTTTTGAAGATCTAAGGCTGAAAAGTCTTGATTCTCCATGCCTTATATTGAACTTGAGAGAGATACAAAAGTAGAATTGTAATTATGGTTAATCTCAAGTAAATACATTAGCATTTCTGGCTATATATACAACTTTCCAAAATCTAAATCTAACTAACTAGCCAGCTAACTTAACCATACAAATAACTAACTTAGTGCTAGGATGACAGATTAATTCTAACTAACTAGCTAACTAAATTCAGTTTCACTAATTCTAATCTAACTACAGTTAACTCGGATTACACGTGAGTTGGGTTTACTATACTAGGCCGCAATGTTGAGCTTCCCTTTCGTCCAATAATGTCCAATAATCCAAGGATTTTGTGTTTTTTTTTTAATATCTCAATGTTAATCTTTAAGAAATCTCTTATATAAGTGTATTTTCCTCGAATTTATCTAAGATACAAATGTATGTATATTATTTAACAATTGTTAAGTCTAAGTTGATTTTGAGTTTACAAATGATGACAAACATTTCTTTGGGTTGAAAGCCCAATGCTGTTTAATGGGTGTTTTAATTGTTGCAGGCCCAATTGTTCAAGATTCATGCTGCACCAGCCCAAACCAACATAAGCTCCTTAGTGCTCCAAGTATATTAATCAAGCCCAATGCTTCTCAGAACACCGTTCAGCAAATTGAATGGCTATGTATTGCTAAATGTTATAAGAGGACAACTGTATCATGCAAGAATAGGTGTGGTTCTGTAAAAGCTAGAAAGGACACAAGGACATCTCCACTCTCCCAAGAAAAATGGAGCTAAATGAAAAAAGGAGAGCATGCCAAGGAAGAAAGAAAAACAAAGGACAGCAGAGGTAGTGGTCGAGCTCCTCGGATAGCAGACGTAGTGGAGCAGGATGAAGAAAGCACTGCCTGCCAGCAGTGACAGCTCCAACGAGCAGCTGGTACAAGAAAATGGAAGAGGCAAAAATGAAGGCAAGCTGAAGATATATAACAAGTCTCATTCTATCACTTCAAGCAAGAAAAAGAGAGCACACATTCAGAGCACCATCTAAAACATTGAGCTTGAATCTTTTTCTTCTACTCAAACTTAATTTTTGATCTTTTTGTTATGGCTGTCTTGTGTCATTTTCTGTTTTGAAAAGGCTAATATTGAGAGGTTGAAAAGTCAAGAGAGAAAAGGCATGAGTGATGCAGAATAGCCACAGATTTCTGATGTATTGAGTTGTTGAACTAGGATTTGTTCCCCTTGCCAAGTTGGGTGAGCACTTGGAGAGTTTGAATCTGTTTAGATTCTCCTTCCTAGTTGGGACAGCACTATAGGAAGCTAAGGTTTGGTGAAGAAAGTTTGGGGGTAGATACTAGTTGAATTAGGGAGTAATTCAATAGTATTGGTGTATGTAATCTGTGAATTTTAGTGAAAATTTCACCATGGTTTGTGGTGGAGACTGGACGTAGGATTCATTGCACGAAGAATCCGAACCAGGATACATTCTAGCCTTCATCTTCTCTTCCCTATTCTTTACTTATTCTGTACATAAGATAAAATGAAATAATCTCCTGCAACTCGAGCTACTGCTGAAACAGAGCTTGAAACTTTAAGTTTTAAGCCAACTTGATTCAACCCCCCTTCTCAAGTTCAACTAGAACCATCAACAATATTTTAACTAACATTTATTCCGAACTTTTCAATATCTATATATAGCAACGTTCCAGAGAGTTTGATGTGTGAGCATCATTAGTGGCTTTTCTATATGTTTTATATGGTTTTCTGTTGATTTGTTAGAGAATTTTAGTGGATTATCCCCCTTTAGATGCTACTTTAAATTTGTGGCTTTTGATTGATTTTAGGTAGTATTTGGATGAAGAATTGATGAAAAAGTGCATGACGAAGCAAAGGAGCCTCATGCGTACACATGTGCTGTGCGTACGCATGTGCTGCGCGTACACATGTGCTGCGTGTACGCACAACTGCAAGAGCTTAAATAAGACAATTCTCCTCTGGACTGGTGGCGCTAAACGCCATGACTCGATGTTTAGCGTCAGGAGTTTGTAACTCACGCCTGGTGGCTGGATAATTGGCGCTAAATACCCACTCACCGGCATTTAGTGCCGAAGACCATATTGTGCGTGCAAGGCTTGCTGGATGAGGGGCGCTAAACGCCTAGTCACCGACGTTTAGTGACAATAACGAGAATCACAATGAGGATCACACGTTGTAACAAATCAACAAGGCTTTTAGAGATTTGATTTTGTAAATTACATAACTATTAGAAAAGATCTTTTACAGTTTTATTTAAGTTTTAAATCAATTTTAATTAGGATTATAAATAGGATTTAGATCCACCCACGCAGGGGCTTCTCTTCTCCTAATTTTCATTCTGCACTTTTACACTTTTTTTCTGCTAGGATTTTCTACACCATGAGCAACTAAACCTCCATTCTTAAGGTTTGGAATTCTGTTTACTTTGATAGATTAATAATTATATGTTCTTCTACTCTTGATTAATGCTTTAATTATGGTTTAAGAATTGGTTTTGTTCTTCATCCTAAGAATTAGTGATTATTGGAAAATAACTCTAATCTCACTTGAATTCTATTTGAATCTTCGAAAAGTTATATCATCAGAATTACAGCTTGAAACCAATTTCTCACAACTCCTTAATTATTCGGGCTTAATGTGGTACGTGACATATAACTGCATCATGCTTTTGGGTTCTTAGGGTTTGTGTGGTTTATAAATCGGAATTTGAACTTAACCCTCTAATACAGTCGAGCGATCAAGAAATTGACGGTTAGTTTGATTAGAGGAAATTGGATTGCCTAGGAATAAAAATTTAATCATTTGGGGTTTGTCATAAACTTAATCATTGTATGATCAAGGTAGTTGACATTGAATATTAATTCGACATTTAAACATCTCCAAAACTTTAACTCTATTCTTATACCATTTTATCAACCGTTCATTGTTTGTTTCTTTATTTTATTGTCTTTTATGTTATTTGATAATCAAAATTCTCATTTTAATTTGTCTAACTAGAATAGCTAATCAACCATTGCTTGCTTAGTCTATTAATTCTCATTAGATCGACACTCACTCACTATAAGTAATTACTTGGTACGATTCAGTGCATTTGCTGGTAACGTGTGATTTGTAAAATCCGCACTAGAGTTCAACTAAAATATTCAACTTTTTTCAAAATCATTTTGAATATATTAATAGAGGAATGATTAATTTTGGCAATTAAAAATTTTCAAATGAAATATTTGGATAATATATACTATTTTTTAAGAGTAAATAGTTTATTTGATAATAATCATATTATTAACCATCAGTAGTCACAGGATTTTTTTAAAAAAAAAAAAAAAACAGAAGAAAAAGAAAAACAAAGTTATACGTAGTGCATGCTAAGATATATGTATTTTTGTTTAAATAGTTGGTCCGTTAATTCTAAGTTAGAAAATAGTAGTTAGGTAAATCGCTTTCAAAGTGGTGATTCTAAATTCTTTAATTCTTAGCATAAAGTTTGCCTAAATTCGTAATATAATTTTACTTTATATATTTTTCTAAGAAAAAAATATGAAATGTCTGCAAAATAAATTCAAAACGCGGCTGCATACATGATTTGATGTATTTCAGTATTTGAGTATTCTTCTAACCTTATATTATTTATTTATTTATTTATTGTAATCTTACCATTTTGGGAGGTTTATAGAGTGGAGTATCTCACGCTTCATTCTAAAGCAATAAGCTTAGTTGATGAGGTGGCGCTATCTGACTAAGACGTGGCATGTAACTATCCCTGATTGACACGTGTCCATACCACCATTCTTCCAAAAACTAAAAATAAAAATGATTACATCGCTAATAAATATTATTATTTTTTATTAAC
>NC_029791.2:15237262-15237744 GCF_000816755.2 Arachis ipaensis | reverse complement strand
ATTCCAAAAACTTCTCAAAATAAAAAACACAAAAACTTAAAAAAAAAAAATTACATTGAATAAAATAAATAAAAATAAGAGATAGTGGACTTTGGGACTTTTGGAGTTTTATAGCTACAGGGATCAATCATGACTATATATATATATATAAGTTGGTGGTGGTGCTCCATCGATCCAACCTTGTTTATGTGCACATACACAACACACACACATTCTTGTTTTCTTTCTTTCTTTCTCTCTCAATTAGAACCGGATCAATATATATAAAACTGACATTTTTAGAAAAGAAAAGATGGGAAGGCAACCATGTTGTGACAAAGTTGGGTTGAAGAAGGGACCATGGACAGCAGAAGAGGACAAGAAGCTCATAAGCTTCCTCCTCACTAATGGCCAATGTTGTTGGAGAGCTGTGCCTAAGCTTGCAGGTCTGTGTCTAATCTTTCATCAATGGAGTTTCATGCTTTCTTTTTTTTTTTTTTTTC
>NC_029791.2:15235923-15237224 GCF_000816755.2 Arachis ipaensis | reverse complement strand
ATCTCCCAACCCGACATATCAATGACTAATCCGTCACAAATCTAAACTTCATTTAAGGGTCTGCTAGTTGCCATTGAGTTGCTTTCTTTATTAAATAAAGTCTTTCAAAATTATAACAACATGAAGACTTCATTGGTTCCTCACTTTCTTTGTCTTGTCCTGTTCATTAATGCATTTTTTCATTCTGTTCCCATTCAAAGACAAAGAAAAAGAAACACTCATACTTGACACATAATAAAAGCACGACAAACATTTCAAGTGTGATAAATAATTAAGTATTTAAGTAATATTATTCGTTAATTTTAATTATTTATCTCAATTATATATATTTTATGATTGAGATCAACTACTAAAATTATTGAAACACTTGATTTATGATATATTTAAAATGCTTCTAAAAATATGTTTTATGGTTTTTTGTACTGTGCTTCTACCACTTCTAATTTAGTTGTTGGATTATGTTTAAGCATAATTCTTTTGCATTCTTGATTTTTGGGTGGGGAGTTACAAATTTTTTGTTCCAAATATTTCAGCAGAAATAATAACGAATCTCTTGTGTAGTGAATTTGAAATTCTAACAATATGAGGTATGGTGTCTTGCAGGGCTATTAAGATGTGGAAAAAGTTGCAGGTTAAGGTGGACAAATTATCTTAGGCCAGACTTAAAGAGAGGCCTTCTTTCAGATTACGAGGAGAAAATGGTCATTGACCTTCATGCTCAACTAGGAAACAGGTTATTTTTTTTTCACACCAACCTCTTTTTTAAGATTAATTAATATTATTTGTTATCTCTTTAAACTTTTATCAAATTTAAAGATAAAAAATAGTGGATCGGATAAGTAAAATTAAGTGAACTAATAATTTTATTAAAAGTAACAAGGGTCTGAATACACTTTTGGCTTTAGGAAAATATTGTTTTACTTTCATGGTTTTATATATTCACCTGTTCTGCATGCTTAATCATAGTATAATAAACTTTTGCAATGATTAAATTAAATAATTGGCATGGCAAAAGTAACCTTATCTAAGGAAATGATTTAAACCAAAGTGAAAAGAAGAAAAAGATACCTTAATGACACCCAAGCCACTAACTTTAATTTGTTGAAGTTTTTTTATTTGTGTAATTCATGCCATCCAAGTTGTACATTTTTTATTTGACGAGAGAGTAAACATTATGGTCCCCCCCAATGCCACAAACCTGCCTTAGATGAGACGTGCAAAATTTGTAGACCTAGTCTTTCCTCTATTTTCTATTTTTTTTTTAAATATTTCTTCTTTTCTCTGAGAAGGAAAAAAAAAAA
>NC_029791.2:15234322-15235894 GCF_000816755.2 Arachis ipaensis | reverse complement strand
TCCCTCGACTCTTTAAATTTTGGTATAATTTTTATTTCTAAAACTAAATTTTTAAATCTTTTTCATGTAAAAAACATGACAATACTCTGTAGTCAGTAGTCACTTCCTTTTCAAGTTTCAAGTGATATCATAACTCCGCGTGGACCTTATGATGGAATATTTCTTTTCTTTTCTTATCTTAATGTCAATTATAATTATAATTTTGTGTTTGATTATTATGCAGATGGTCGAAAATTGCTTCTCATCTGCCAGGAAGAACAGATAATGAGATTAAAAACCATTGGAACACTCACATTAAGAAAAAGCTGAAGAAAATGGGCATTGACCCTGTTACTCACAAGCCACTCTCCAATAATCAACAAATTCAAGAACAGAGCAACCAAACACCTCCTCACAATGTTGACTTTGACCCCAACCATGATGAACTACCTAAAACTCAAGACCAAAACAATCCCAAAGAGGAAGAGAAACCAGATACTACTACTGAGTCCAAAGAAAGAGAAGAGAAAATGGTTATGATGATGCCACCACCCTTAATTGATGACACAATAATAATGGATGATGAGATTATTATAATGAATGATATCAATGGGTTCTGCACTGATGAGGTACCAATAATAGAACCACATGAGATTCTTGTTCCTTCTTCTGATCCTTCCCCTTCGTCTTCGTCTTCATCTTCGTCCTCGTCCTCGTCTTCTTCTTCTTTTAGTTCAAGTAATAACTTCCTTGAAGACCTTCAGCTCCCAGATTTTGAATGGTGTTGTAACAATGATCATAATGATATTATTATTAACGACGACAATAATGTGGCTTCGTGGAATGATGATGATTTTATTAACTGCTTGAACTCGCTGATAAATGATGATAATGATGATCATGATCATGATCATGATAATGGTGAAAGTAGCAAGCAGCAACAACTAGTGTTTGATGATAATGCTCCTTCTTCTCCACTTTCTCAGTACTCAAACATGGTCATGGATTATTCAGAATCTTCTTGGCCATATGGCTTCTTTTGATTTTATTCAATAACAAACAATTATATCTTACTTACATGTACTCACTATTTTTAGTCCGTTTTACTTTTATTATTAAATAATATATTAAATATTGTATCTTACTTTTTTTTTGGTGTAATACAACAACAACAACATTTTATTCTATTATACAGGTTGCGTACATTATTGTGTCTTATTATATATCATGTTTATTGAGTAAATTTTAGGTTTAATTACTTTTTTTATTTCTATAATTTTATCGAATTTTTAATTAGATTTATATATTTTTTTTCTTTTCAATTAGGTTCTTATACCATATCAGATTTTGTAACTAAATCCCTATCGTGACAAAAACGTTAAAATTAACGGAATATTCTATTAAACTATATAGAATATTTAGTCAAATGTTAGGTATATTCGTTTTGCTTAATGAAATATTCTGTTAATTACAACGTTTTTATCACGATAGAGACTTAATTACAAAATCTGATATAATATAGGGACTCAATCAAAATATATATATAAAAACCTAATTGAAAATTCATTAAAACTTAAAGATTTTTAAGTTGTG